>NC_057803.1:700590345-700600492 GCF_018294505.1 Triticum aestivum
AGTTCAAATAAGATCAAAAAAATGAAATCCCTTTGTAACAGACGAGTTTCCGTATGAAACCCTGATACTTCGAAGGAGATTGTCTGTTTTGTACACGAAGTGCATCCAGTTTTTGCCGTAAGACTCTGTACTTTCTTGCACATGCTATGTGGGTGAAATGATGATACCATGCCAACTTGGAACCTTTTCATAGTTCATTTCAAATGCTTTTCAATTTCATGGTCTTATAGCTCAAAATAATCAGTACATGCATGAAAAATAACTAATGAAGTCGGAAAGGGTTGTAAATTGATGATGTGGCTTTGAATGGTGCATTCTGAACATAGAAAAACTATGGAGTTCGAATAAGTTCAAAAAATGAAATCCCTTTGTAACAGACGAGTTTCCGTATGAAACCCTCATACTTCGAAGGAGATTGTCTATTTTGTACACGAAATGCATCCAGTTTTTGCCGTAAGCCTCTGTACTTTCTTGCACATGCTATGTGGGTGAAGTGATGATACCATGCCAACTTTGAACCTTGTCAGAGTTCATTTCAAATGCTTTTCAATTTCATGGTCTTATAGCTCAAAATAATAAGTAAATGCATGTGACGCCCCCGATTCAATCATACACTAATCATGCACGCAAATGTGTTCGATCAAGATCAGGGACTCACGGGAAGATATCACAACACAACTCTAAAACATAAATAAGTCATACAAGCATCATAATACAAGCCAGGGGCCTCGAGGGCTCGAATACAAGTGCTCGATCATAGACGAGTCAGCGGAAGCAATAATATCTGAGTACAGACATAAGTTAAGCAAGTTTGCCTTAAGAAGGCTAGCACAAACTGGGATACAGATCGAAAGAGGCACAGGCCTCCTGCCTGGGATCCTCCTAACTACTCCTAGTCGTCGTCAGCGGGCTGCACGTAGTAGTAGGCACCTCTGGTGTAGTAGGGGTCGTCGTCGACGGTGGCGTCTGGCTCCTGGACTCCAGCATCTGGTTGCGACAACCAGAAAGAAAGGAAAGGGGGAAAAAGGGGGAGAAAGCAACCGTGAGTACTCATCCAAAGTACTCGCAAGCAAGGAACTACACTACATATGCATGGGTATATGTGTAAGGAGGCCATATCGGTGGACCGAACTGCAGAATGCCAGAATAAGAGGGGGATAGCTAGTCCTATCGAAGACTACGCTTCTGGCAGCCTCCGTCTTGCAGCATGTAGGAGAGAGTAGATTGAAGTCCTCCAAATAGCATCTCCAAGTAGCATCTCCAGTAGCATCGCATAGCATAATCCTACCCGGCAATCCTCTCCTCGTCGCCCTGCGGAAAAGCGATCACCGGGTTGTCTGTGGAACTTGGAAGGGTGTGTTTTATTAAGTATCCGGTTCTAGTTGTCATAAGGTCAAGGTACAACTCCAAGTCGTCATGTTACCGAAGATCACGGCTATTCGAATAGATTAACTTCCCTGCAGGGGTGCACCACATAACCCAACACGCTCGATCCCATTTGGCCGGACACACTTTCCTGGGTCATGCCCGGCCTCGGAAGATCAACACGTCGCAGCCCCACCTAGGCTCAACAGAGAGGCCAGCACGCCGGTCTAAACCTAAGCGCACAGGGGTCTGGGCCCATCGCCCATAGCACACCTGCATGTTGCGTACGCGGCCGAAAGCAGACCTAGCCTAGTGGCGTTCCAGTCCAATTCGGCGCGCGCCGCTCCGTCGCTGACGTCTGAAGTGCTTCGGCTGATACCACGACGTCGGGATACCCATAACTACTCCCACGTAGATGGTTAGTGCGTATAGGCTCGTAGCCAGACTCAGATCAAATACCAAGATCTCGTTAAGCGTGTTAAGTGTCCGTGAACGCCGAACAGGGCCAGGCCCACCTCTCTCCTAGGCGGTCTCAACCTGCCCTGTCGCTCCGCCACAAAGATCCACACAGAGGGCCGTCGGGACAAAGGTCCTTTCAGCCCCCAATCCGTGAATCACTCGCGGGTACTCTTCGAGCTGACCCGACTTTAGTCACCATCTGTATAGTATGTATGTATGTATAGTATATACCCGTGATCACCTCCCGAGTGATCACGGCCCAATAGTATAGCAAGGCAGACCGACAAGAATGTAGGGCCAATGATGATAAACTAGCATCCTATACTAAGCATTTAGGATTGCAGGTAAGGTATCAACAGGTGTAGCAACAATGTCAGGCTATGCATCAGAATAGGATCAACGGAAAGCAGTAACATGCTACACTACTCTAATGCAAGCAGTATAGAGTAGAATAGGCGATATCTGGTGATCAAGGGGGGGGGGCTTGCCTGATTGCTCTGGCAAGAAGGAGGGGTCGTCAACTCCGTAGTCGAACTGGGCAGCAGCAGCGTCGGTCTCGTAGTCTACCGGAGAGAAGAGGGGGAAGAAACAATGAATACAATGCAAACAAATGCATATCGATGCATGACATGACAAGTAACGATGCTAGGTGTGCCCAATCGCGGTAGTAGGTGATACCGACGAAGGGGGGAAACATCCGGGAAAGTATTCCCGGTGTTTCGCGTTTTCGGACAGATGAACCGGAGGGGGAAAGTTGCGAGTTCGATAGGTTAGGGGTGTGTGGCGGACGAACGGACTGCGTATCCGGAATCGTCTCATCGTTCTGAGCAACTTTCATGTTGAAAATATTTTAATCCGAGTTACGGATTAAAAGATATGATTTTCTAAAGATTTTATTAATTTCTGGAATTTAATTAATTATTTAAATTCAACATTATCCAAAACAGTATTTGCTGACGTCATCATGACGTCAGCATGACGTCAGCAGTCAACAGAGGTGTTGACTGGTCAACTGACGTGTGGGTCCCACTAGTCATTGACTGTTTAGTCTAATTAGTGTTTAACTAATCTAACTACTGTTTAATTAAACTAATTAGTTAGTTAGGTTAATGTAATTATGATTAATTAACTTAATTTATTCCTTAATTAATTAATTAATTAAATTATTATTATCTATTTATTTATTTTATTTATTTTATATATTATTTTTAATTCCTTTTTTTAACACCTATTTTTTTAAAAAAGGAAGGGGCTGTGGGGCCCGCTGTTAGTGGCCCATCTAGCCACTGGAGCGGGTGCGCTAACGGGCGCTGGGGCGGGGCGCACCCAGGCGCACATCACGCAGGGGGCGAGGCAGTGGCCACGACGGGGCTCGCCGGCCGGCCGTTTCCGGCGATGAAAGCCGGCGCGGCGGGGGCGCGTTGGGTAGCGCGGGCGGGGATGTGGCCGAAGACGAGGCCTGGGGCGTAGGCGCGGGCCGCGGTGGCGAACAGCGCGAGCGGGGTGAGGACGACAGGCGAGGCCACACGCGCGGGAGCGGACGGAGAGTTTCAGGGGCATAGGTGGTGGCGTCCTACGGCGACGGGAGGGGGAGAGGAAGGAGATGAGGGCTCACAGGGCCCTGTAGATGTGCAAAGGCGTGTGATGGGGTTATGTACCTAGGGTAGGGTCATGGACCTGATCCAAGTAACTTACCCCAAGACATCCTTAGAAGAGGTCGCCTTCCAGTCGACCAACGAAGATTCACTCGACCGGCCTGAAGGACTCGACCACGAAGACTCACTCGACCACCAGGAGGTCAAGAGGCACTCTGCACTGCAACGGCCTGTAATCAAGTAGACTTTATGATAGTAAAGGCCTTTATGTGGGGCGTTACCAGTAACGCCCCAGACTTAACTCACCTTAAACCCTCTCCTACGTGGGCTGGCTGGGGTCCTGGCGCACTCTATATAAGCCACCCCCCTCCACGGGCAGAAGGGTTCGGCACCTTGTAGTTCATACACTCATAATCCACTCGACCGCCTCCGGGCTCCGAGACGTAGGGCTGTTACTTCTTCCGAGAAGGGCTGAACTCGTACATCCTTGGTGCTTACAACCTCTCCATAGCTAGGACCTTGCCTCTCCATACCTACCCCTCACTCTACTGTCAGGCTTAGAACCACGACAGTTGGCGCCCACCGTGGGGCAGTTGTTTTAGCGATTTTGTGGAGAAGTTGCAATTCTTCCGAGGACTTCCATCATGGTGTCTGCTGGAGTTTTGGTAGAGGGTCAAGAGATCCGTCTCGGCACTCTCACCTTCATCGCTGATGACTCCGCATGGCTCCAGGAGGCTCCACTCGACGTAGATGCGCTCCCCGTCCGCGGTGCGACGCATTTTCGCGCATGTGTCCGCGGCGTTCTGCTGCGGCAACCGTCGACCCAGTATCGGTCGGCTCCTCCATCGTCCACCCTCCCGGTCTCCCGCCAGCGCAAGCGCTCAGGCCGGTCGAGGCTTCAGCGATGGGTGAGTCACGCGGTGGCTCGCCAATCGGCCACTACCCAAGTTGCGGCAATCGAGCCCAACGAATCTCTCTACGGCTTGTTCGATCAGTCGACTGGCTCCGTAGAGACTGCATCCGAGTGTGGAAGCAGTGATCCAGCGGCGGAAATCTTGATGGTCGACGGGCCCCACAGCCCT
The DNA here is from genome assembly GCF_018294505.1 of Triticum aestivum. Taxonomy (NCBI): domain Eukaryota; kingdom Viridiplantae; phylum Streptophyta; class Magnoliopsida; order Poales; family Poaceae; genus Triticum; species Triticum aestivum. The sequence goes on from NC_057803.1 coordinate 700,594,847, forward strand.
CCTGGCTTCGCCCATGGTGGTGGAGCAGGTGACGGCGGCGACCCTGCACGAGGCTACGAAGAGTACCAGCCCGAGCCACTCGACTCTCTGCAAAGAGAAGAGCTTCGCCGCAGGAACGAGGATCCCCTGCGTATTCCCATCGCAGGAGAAACCCCCGAGGCTCGTGCCTTGGAGGAGGCGCGTCTGGCCAATTTGGCCGAGCGCCCTCGACTGGAGAACCTTCAGTGAGCACTCGACGAGCGTGCGCAGCAACGAGTTCCCGACACCAGTCGACGTCAACTCTTCCCGCCGACTCAGGTATATCGAACCCCAATTCAGAATTTAGCAGCTGCGACCCGTATAGCAGAGTCCATCCAACCTTCGCAGTCGGAAGCTGGCAGAGGTTTGCTGCAGATCAGGGATCTGCTCCGGGCAGCAGGAGATCAGAATTCAGCCGTGTCTCAGTCGCGCAACAGAATTCACAGTCGATCCGTCACTGTGAATACGGTTCAGTCGGCTCACAGCCCCAGATCGCCTCCGCGGCGCGAAGGGCGTGAGAATCGGCGAGATCAATATGGCGACAGACTCGACCGAGATGATAGGCGTCGAGTGCCCTATTCCCCTCCGAGGGGTGGGTCTTACGCTCCTTGGCAGCCAGATGATAGGCGTCAGTACAGTACAGGGCGTAGGGTTCCAGTTGACCCCAGAGAGCCAGGCTTCGACGCGCGATCCATTATCGTGCAAGGGTTGGTCGACCGGAACAGAGCCCATCGAGGCGCACACGACAGAGATGTACCCACAAGCAGTCGAGTGCATGTTTCTGGTCCTGAATGCTTCAGCAGAGCTATCAGAGCCGCAGTTATTCCCCCCAATTTCAGGTTGGCAACAGGAGTCAGCAAGTTCACTGGTGAGTCTAAGCCTGAAACTTGGCTTGAAGACTACCGAGTGGCAGTTCAGATTGGTGGTGGAAACGACGAGGTGGCCATGAAGCATTTACCCCTCATGTTGGAAGGTTCTGCCAGGGCATGGTTGACTCAATTACCTCCTAGCAGCATTTACACTTGGGAAGATCTGTCCCGAGTGTTCGTCAGAACGTTTGAAGGGACTTGCAAGCGACCAGCTGGATTGACAGAGTTGCAAGTCTGCGTGCAGAAGGCTAATGAGACTCTCAGAGAGTATATTCAGAGGTGGATCACTTTGCACATCACTATGGAAAATGTCTCTGATCATCAGGCAGTATGCGCCTTCAAAGACGGCGTCAAGAACAGAGAACTGAGTTTGAAATTTGGTCGAACCGGTGACATGACTTTGAGTCGGATGATGGAGATTGCTACCAAGCAGAAGGCTGAACCGGCAGCTCCTGGAGAGGCTTTGGCCGTGACTCAAGGAAAGTTTAAGGGGAAACCAAAAGGATCCTGGAACCCCAAGAAGGTGAAGGATAAAGAAGGGAACGACGTGTTGGATATGCCATGTCACATTCACACGAAGAAAGACGAAGAGGGGAATATCATTTACCCAAAGCACACCACTCGCCAATGTCGACTCCTGATCCAACAGTTTCAGGGTAAACAGTCTAAGGACAAGGAGAAGGAGTCGGACAAGGCCGAAGACAAAGAGGACAGTGAGGGAGGATATCCGCATATCAACTCCACTCTGATGATCTTTGCAGATGTGGAAAGCAGAAGTCGACTGAAAGTGATTAACCGAGAGGTGAACATGGTTGCCCCAGCAAAGGCAAATTATCTGAAGTGGTCTCAAACACCCATCACATTCGACCAATCTGATCACCCGACTCATATTGCCACCCCTGGGAGGCAAGCTTTGGTGGTCGATCCAGTTGTCGAAGGCACTCGACTGACAAAGGTGCTGATGGATGGTGGAAGTGGGCTGAACTTGTTGTATGCTGACACATTGAAAGGTATGGGCATTCCGATGTCCCGACTGAGCACTAGTAACATGAGCTTCCATGGAGTTATACCAGGGAAGAAGGCCGAGTCACTCGGCCAGATAGCTTTGGACGTGGTGTTTGGTGATTCGAAGCATTTTCGCAAAGAAAACTTGACGTTTGAGGTCGTGGATTTTCAAAGTGCATATCATGCCATTTTGGGGAGACCAGCCTATGCACGGTTCATGGCTCGACCATGTTACGTGTACCTCAAATTGAAGATGCCCGGTCCCAAAGGTGTGATCACTGTCATCGGTGATAGGAAAAAGGCAGAGGAGTGCTTTCAGAAGGGCTCCAAGATTGCCGATTCCCAAGTGACAGCGGTCGAGTTCGAAGAATACACGCAAAACACAGATCCGAGTGACTTGCTGCGATCTAAGAAGCCCGCCACAGAGTCTGCATTCCAGTCGTCCGGTGAGACGAAGCCTGTTCACATTCACCCGACCGACCCCGAAGCAGCTCCGACCCGCATCTCTACAACACTCGACCCAAAATAGGAAGAAGCGCTCATCCAGTTCCTCCGTGAGAACTGGGACATTTTTGCATGGAAGCCCGCTGACATGCCAGGTGTTCCCAGGGGACTGGCTGAGCATCGCCTAAGAGTCGACTCGTCCGCAAAACCAGTCAAAGAGCATCTTCGACGGACCACCGTCCAGAAGAGAAAGGCCATCGGTGAAGAAGTGGCTCGACTGTTGGCGGCAGGATTTATCCGAGAGATATACCACTCCGAGTGGCTCGCTAATGTCGTCATGGTTCCTAAGAAGGACAAGTCGCTCCGAATGTGCATTGATTTCAAGCACATCAACCGGGCCTGCCCGAAAGATCACTTTCCTCTCCCTCGCATAGATCAAATTGTTGACTCGACCGCGGGATGCGAGAGGTTGTCTTTTTTAGACGCCTATTCCGGGTACCACCAGATCCGTCTGTACGGGCCCGATGAGGTAAAAACAGCTTTCATCACTCCATTCGGGTGCTTCTGCTATATCACCATTCCATTCGGCCTCAAGAATGCCGGAGCCACATTTATGCGAATGATTCAGAAGTGTCTACTCACTCAACTCAGTCGGAATGTGGAAGCTTATATGGATGATATTGTTGTCAAGTCACGAAAAGGTTCCGACCTGCTCGCTGACCTCGCCGAAACATTTGCCAACCTCAGAAGGTATGATATCAAGCTCAATCCATCAAAGTGCACATTTGGAGTTCCTGGTGGCAAGTTACTCGGTTTTCTCGTTTCCGAACGGGGAATCGACGCTAACCCAGAGAAGATTGGCACTATTCTCCGAATGAAACGCCCTGTGCGAGTGCACGATGTCCAGAAGCTTACTGGATGCTTGGCCGCATTAAGTCGATTCATCTCACGACTCGGTGAAAAGGCACTGCCTCTTTACCGACTGATGAAGAAGGCTGATAAGTTCGAGTGGACTCCAGAAGCTGATGCAGCGTTTGCCGAGCTAAAAGCTCTGCTCTCCACCCAGCCGGTGCTTGCTGCTCCAATCAGCAAAGAGCCTCTGTTGCTCTACATCGCAGCCACAGGACAAGTCGTCAGTACTGTGTTAATGGTCGAGCGGGAAGAAGAAGGAAAAGCTCTCAAAGTTCAGCGCCCAGTGTATTATTTGTCTGAAGTCTTGACTCCATCCAAGCAGAGATATCCTCATTATCAGAAACTTGTGTATGGAATATACATGACCACAAAGAAGGTTGCTCATTATTTCTCTGACCATTCCATCACAGTCGTCAGCGACGCTCCACTATCAGAGATTTTGCACAATAGAGATGCAACTGGTCGAGTGGCCAAATGGGCGATTGAACTTCTTCCCCTTGATATCAAGTTTGAGGCAAAGAAAGCCATTAAGTCCCAGGCGATAGCAGATTTCCTCGCTGAGTGGATTGAACAACAGCAGCCGACTTAAGTTCACTCGGAGCATTGGACCATGTTTTTTGATGGCTCTAAGATGTTGAATGGTTCCGGTGCTGGGGTTGTCCTGGTTTCCCCTAGAGGAGATAAGCTCAGATATGTGCTCCAGATTCACTTTGATTCCTCCAACAATGAGGCAGAATATGAGGCCCTCCTATATGGGTTGCGCATGGCCATTTCACTCGGCGTCCGTCGCCTAATGGTCTATGGCGACTCGGATTTAGTGGTCAATCAGGTGATGAAAGAGTGGGACGTGAGAAGCCCAGCCATGACTGGATACTGCAGTGCAGTGAGGAAGCTGGAAAAGAAGTTCGAGGGGTTGGAGCTCCATCATATACCCCGACTGAAAAATCAAGCAGCTGATGATCTAGCAAAGATAGGTTCCAAGAGAGAAGCCATTTCGAGTGGTGTGTTCTTGGAGCATATACACACTCCGTCAGTCAAAGAAGATCCTTTCACCGAAGAAACTCCGCAGCCCAAGAGCGCCACAGATCCGACTGAAGTTGAAATCCCAGCGGTGGTCGACTTGATCATGGAGGTTTTGGTGGTCATTCCCGACTGGACGATTCCGTATGTCGCATATATCTTGAGGAAAGAGCTTCCGGAGGATGAGGAAGAGGCTCGACAGATCGTCCGTCGATCTAAGGCCTTTACCGTAATCAAAGGACAATTATACAGAGAAAGCGCGACTGGAGTTGGTCAGAAGTGCATAACACCAGAAGAAGGTCGACTCATCCTCAATGATATTCACTCGGGGACCTGTGGTCATCATGCGTCTTCTCGGACCATCGTGGCCAAAGCATACCAAGCCGGATTTTACTGGCCCAAGGCGAATGAGATGGCAAAAGAGATAGTGGATAAGTGCGAGGGATGTCAGTTCTACTCGAATATGTCGCACAAGCCTGCGTCAGCTTTGAAGACCATCCCACTTGTCTGGCCTTTTGCAGTTTGGGGGCTGGACATGGTCGGTCCTTTGAGAACAGGACGAAGCGGTTTCACGCATGTACTGGTGGCAGTCGACAAGTTCACCAAATGGATCGAGGCTAAACCAATCAAGAGCCTTGACACCGGTACTGCTGTTAGCTTCATCAGGGAACTAATATTCAGATATGGAGTCCCGCACAGCATCATTACGGATAATGGGTCGAACTTTGACTCAGAGGAATTCAGAGCTTTCTGCAACTCCCAGGGCACACGGGTCGACTACGCTTCAGTCGCCCATCCGCAGTCGAACGGACAAGCAGAACGAGCTAATGGACTGATTCTTAAGGGATTGAAGCCTCGACTGATGCGTGATCTCAAACACGCGGCTGGAGCTTGGGTCGACGAACTTCCCTCTGTACTCTGGGGACTGCGGACTACACCTAATCGGTCGACCGGAAGAACTCCATTCTTCTTGGTCTACGGAGCCGAAGCGGTCTTACCAAGTGATCTTCTGCATAATGCTCCCCGAGTCGAAATCTACAACGAAGCAGAAGCTGAACAAGCGCGGCAGGACGCAGTCGACCTTTTAGAGGAAGAAAGGGAGATGGCTCTGATCCGGTCGACCATCTACCAACAAGATCTGCACCGTTTCCACGCCCGAAATGTGAGAGGTCGAGCCTTCCAGGAAGGAGATTTGGTTCTCCGAGTGGATCAGCACAAACCACACAAGCTTGCTCCTTCTTGGGAAGGCCCCTTCATAGTCACCAAGGTCCTCCACAATGGGGCGTACCGTCTTTACAACGTCGAGCATAATTTCGACGAGCCCCGAGCTTGGAACGCGGAGCTACTCCGCCCATTCTACACTTAAGTTTTATCATTC
>NC_057803.1:700600502-700601616 GCF_018294505.1 Triticum aestivum
TGAAGAGCAACCCTCCCACTCGGGGGCTTAGCTGCAGTCCAAGGACTCGCCTAAGTTTATCAAAATCCTACCGAGTGGTAAGCCAGCCTTCCACTCGGAGGCTTAGCTGCAGTCCAAGCACTCGCCTAAGTTATAAAAATCCTACCGAGTGAAGAGCAATCCTCCCACTCGGAGGCTTAGCTGCAGCCTCGTGCTCGCCTAAGTTATAAAAATCCTACCGAGTGAAGAGCAACCCTCTCACTCGGGGGCTTAGCTGCAGCCCTGTGCTCGCCTAAGTTACAAAAATCCTACCGAGTGAAGAGCAACCCTCTCACTCGGAGGCTTAGCTGCAGCCCAGTGCTCGCCTAGGTGGACTAAAGAATAAGTCGATTGCGGTACAGGCACCTTGCTTTGAACCTGCAAAAGACATTCCGAGCCGAAGGCAATCATATTCAAGCGCCAAATTCAAGTTTGAATCGATATCTAAAGGAACCGAAAGTGCTCAGGCGTCAAGCCTGTTAAGGTTTGTCGGTTACAATTCCACTCGGCATACCGAGGCAAATTTAAAGTGTCGAGCCAGAAGAAGTTTTTTACCCCTCCTGTGGAGGGCTGGAAGGTGCAACAAATTCATCAAGGTCAATTCCGTCGGCGATCCGAGTGGCAGCTGCAAGGAAAGTCTCCATAAAGGACCTGAAGTCGTGCTTCTTGGTGTTGGCCACCCGAAGGGCCGCCAGCTTCTCTTCTCGCGCATCTTTGCAGTGGACTCGGGCCAGACACAGAGCGACATCTGCGCCACACCGAGCCGAGGACTTCTTCCACTCCTGCACTCGACCAGGGATCGCGTTCAAGCGGGCCATCAGCGACTCAAGGTCATTCTGAAGTGTCTCCTCAGGCCAGAGCGTCGAGTCGATGCGAGATGTGGCGGCCTTCAGCCTTGCGAGATAGTCCACGACAGCTGCAACACGAGACTCCAGTCGGAAAACATCCATGGCAACTTCGTCGTTCACCGGAGAGTTGACGGGGTCAAGGTTTGGCTCCAGTCGGCTGGTTTCTTCTTCAAAGTTTTGACAAAATTCTGCAAGGGTGATCACTAAGTCAAGGAGATAGTCGAATGGAAAAAGCCACAATTGGAAAT
>NC_057803.1:700601626-700602369 GCF_018294505.1 Triticum aestivum
GAGTGGATCAGCACAAACCACACAAGCTTGCTCCTTCTTGGGAAGGCCCCTTCATAGTCACCAAGGTCCTCCACAATGGGGCGTACCGTCTTTACAACGTCGAGCATAATTTCGACGAGCCCCGAGCTTGGAACGCGGAGCTACTCCGCCCATTCTACACTTAAGTTTTATCATTCGGATGAGTTGCAATAAAGTACTTTTGTAGTTCATGGACCTCAAAATAATAGTGTCATAGTTCCTCCATAATATCTGTCACTTTTTATTTTTGTCCAATGAAATTCCCCTCAGTGGGTGACTTAGCCGCGAATCCGTTTCGCCTAAGTTTGTAAAAATCCTACCGAGTGGTGAGCCAGACTCCCACTCGGAGGCTTAGCTGCGAATCCGTTTCGCCTAAGTTATCAAAATCCTACCGAGTGGTAAGCCAGCCTTCCACTCGGAGGCTTAGCTGCAGCCTCGTGCTCGCCTAAGTTATAAAAATCCTACCGAGTGAAGAGCAACCCTCTCACTCGGGGGCTTAGCTGCAGTCCAGGCACTCGCCTAAGTTATAAAAATCCTACCGAGTGAAGAGCAACCCTCTCACTCGGGGGCTTAGCTGCAGTCCAAGCACTCGCCTAAGTTGTAAAAACCCTACCGAGTGAAGAGCAATCCTCCCACTCGGAGGCTTAGCTGCAGCCTCGTGCTCGCCTAAGTTATAAAAATCCTACCGAGTGAAGAGCAATCCTCCCACTCGGAGGCTTAGCTGC
>NC_057803.1:700602678-700608223 GCF_018294505.1 Triticum aestivum
CAGCCTCGTGCTCGCCTAAGTTATAAAAATCCTACCGAGTGAAGAGCAACCCTGTCACTCGGGGGCTTAGCTGCAGTCCAAGCACTCGCCTAAGTTGTAAAAACCCTACCGAGTGAAGAGCAACCCTCTCACTCGGAGGCTTAGCTGCAGTCCAAGCACTCGCCTAAGTTATAAAAATCCTACCGAGTGAAGAGCAACCCTCTCACTCGGGGGCTTAGCTGCAGCCTCGTGCTCGCCTAAGTTATAAAAATCCTACCGAGTGGTAAGCCTGACTTCCACTCGGAGGTTTAGCTGCGGCCCAGTGCTCGCCTAAGTGGACCGCAGGATAAGTCGATTGCAATAAAGGCGCCTTGCTCTGAACCTGCAAAAGACATTTCGAGCCGAAGGCAATCGTATTCAAGCACCAAATTCGAGTTTGAATCGGCATCTAAAGGAACCGAAAGTGCTCAGGCATCAAGCCCGTTAAGGTTTGTCGGTTACAATTCCACTCGGCATACCGAGGCAAATTTAAAAGTATCGAGCCAGAAGAAGTTTTTTACCCCTCCTGTGGAGGGCTGGAAGGTGCAACGAATTCATCAAGGTCAATTCCGTCGGCGATCCGAGTGGCAGCTGCAAGGAAAGTCTCCATAAAGGACCTGAAGTCGTGCTTCTTGGTATTGGCCACCCGAAGGGCCGCCAGCTTCTCTTCTCGTGCATCTTTGCAGTGGACTCGGGCCAGACACAGAGCGACATCTGCACCACACCGAGCCGAGGACTTCTTCCACTCCTGCACTCGACCAGGGATTGTGTTCAAGTGGGCCATCAGCGACTCAAGGTCATTCTGAAGTGTCTCCTCAAGCCAGAGCGTCGAGTCGATGCGAGATGTGGCGGCCTTCAGCCTTGCGAGATAGTCCACGACAGCTGCAACACGGGACTCCAGTCGGAAAACATCCATGGCAACTTCGTCGTTCACCGGAGAATTGACGGGGTCGAGGTTTGGCTCCAGTCGGCTGGTTTCTTCTTCAAAGTTTTGACAAAATTCTGCAAGGATGATCACTAAGTCAAGGGGATAGTCGAATGGAAGAAGCCACAATTGGAAATATTTGCCAAACATGGAGGTTTACCTTCAAGCATAAGAAACAGCTTCTTGGCAAGGCCACTCAGGAAGGCCTCCAGTTCAGTTTTCTTCTCAGTCAATTTGCCGACTTGGTCGGTCAGGGCAGCTTTATCAGTTTTCAGTCGACTGACCTCCTTGTTGGCAATCCCAAGAGCAGCTTTCAGATTGGTATTGTCTTGTTCGAGCTTGGTGACTGAAGCTAACTTCTCGTCAGCAAGCTTGATCTTCTCAGCTAGCTCAAGGTCTTTCTTCTGCTGGGCCTCCCTTACCTTACCTGCAAGTTACAGCAAGATCAGATTTTGAAATAAGCAAGGGGAAAAGCAGTCGTCAGGGTCTCACCCAACATACCTTCAGTCTCCTCCTTTGCCTTTGTCAGCTTCTCCTGCACCAGCTTCAAGCTCAGCTCGACTTGAGTATGTTTTTGTTCCAGCTCCGAGTAGCGAGCCACAAGATCACAGGAGTTCTGCGAAGAACCAATCGACTAAATGTCAAATATAATTCACTTCCGGGTGAAAAAGGAAAAACACACGTTTCTAAGACTACAGCCAAATACAAGTATTCGACCGTAGTCTCGGGGACTACACCCAGTGGGTGCACTCAGCGTGCCCCCACTAATCCCGATGAAGACAAAGTCGACCAGTGGACCTCAAAAAAAAAAAGAGCATTCTCTAAGACTGTGATCAACTGCAAGCAGTCGACCACAGTCTCGGGGACTACACCCAGTGGGTGCACTCAGCGTGCCCCCACCGGTTTGCGAAACCCAGTCGACCAGTCGACTGGCAGAAAGATTGACATCATAAAGCCTAAGGCCGACTGCCAGCAGTCGACCTTAGCCTTGGGGACTACACCCAGCGGGTGCACTCAGCATGCCCCCGCTAACACGGAGTTTATTCGACACACCCACTGGGTGACTACTATAAATTCCGGAAAAGAAAAGTTTTTGGTAGCATATCCAACAGAACAAACAGTGGTCGACTGACCTGGACATTGCTTTGGAGGGCAGAACTGGCGTCATAAGCTGCCTGGCTCGCATACCGGATGGTCTTCAGCTGCTCCATCATGAGTCCCGCCTGGCGTATCGCTTCCTTCGCTGCGCCAGCTTGGTCCTCAGGGACGTGGTGCATCGTGAAGAGGGAGGGCTGCTGAGCACTCGTCAGTGGATTTGCGAAGGACACCGTGTGTCGAGTGGTGTTCTCTCCCTCCACAGTCAGAATCTCAGGCGCCGTCACATCCTGAGGCACCTTACTGGCGGACGCTTTCCGACTCCTCCTGCGCGTCAGTGGTTCTTCATCCTCGTCGTCGTCAGGGAGATTGATAACAGTGTTGGGTGGAGCTGCGGAGAAGAATCAGGATCAGAGATCGCGAGTCAGTCGACTAAGAACGGTGTTAAGAATACAGTACCTGGGTTCGAAGTTGCTGCATCCTCCATCTCGTGGTCGTCAGCCCGAGCTGAGGTTTCAGAAGTAGCAGCACTGCAACTCCAAAGGATCAGTCGACTAACTTCAGCGTCGACCAGAGATAAAGTTCACACAAAATGAGAAGACTCAAACGACACAATTACCCTGATATGGTGGGGATGGACACCTTCATCTTCGGCAGGGGCTTGGTCAGCTTTGGCGGAGCCCCCCTAGGCTGCTTCGGCGCCTTTTCAGTCGGCGCTGGAGAAGTGGTCCTAGGGCGCTTGGTCGACTGCGTCGCAACCCCCTTGCCACGTTCAGTCGAAGGGTCGTGGACGAGCTTCGACCGCCTTTCCGAACGCGGTGGCACGACCTCCTCCTCTTCCTCCTCGTCTTCGGCGTCATCATCATCGCTGTCGTCATCATCATCGTCGTCGTCGTCCCCTGCAACGTCCGAGTCCCATTCCTCCTCGTCCTGGCTCTCGCCCCCACTCGCCTCACCCTCCTCAGTCGGAGTTTGTGCCCCATTGGGCATCGAGTACAGCTCGGTGAGGGCCTAGCAGATATCAAGACAATGATCAGTCGACCAGTCGGCAGAGTAGACAGAGATGAATGCGACAAGAATGCAGTGGAGAGCAGGGCAAGTGTACCTTATTTGGATCGCTGTTGTGGTCGAGTGGAGGAATCCTTCTGGCTCCGCATGGGTTGTCCTTGTTTCCGGTGACGGCTACCATCCATCTCTCCAAAGTGACATCGTCGACTGCTTCTGGATGGACTCTAGTCTCGTCTTCGGTCCCACAGTACAACCACATGCAGTAGCTCCGGAGCTGGAGAGGCTGGATGCGACGCCTGAGGAAAACCTCCAGGAGGTCCATGCCCGTCACTCCCTCCCGAACCAACTGCACCACGCGCTCCATCAACATCTTCACGTCAGCTTTCTCCTCCGGAATCAGCTTCAGAGGGGAAGGCTTGCTCACTCGGTCCATGGTGAACGGAGGGAGTCCACTCGACTGCCCTGGCGTCGACTGGACCTGGCAGTAGAACCAAGTCGACTGCCAGCCTCTGACGGACTCAGGAAAGGTCATGGGCGGGAAGGTGCTCTTATTCCTCACTTGAATCCCCAGGCCTCCGCACATTTGGACGACTCGGGTTCTCTCATCACCTGGGCTCGCCTTTTTCACGGACTGAGATCGACACGTGAATATATGTTTGAACAAACCCCAGTGCGGTCGACAGCCCAAGAAACCCTCACACATGGACACGAACGCGGCAAGATAGGCAATGGAGTTTGGGGTAAAGTGGTGGAGCTGCGCTCCGAAGAAGTTCAAAAAGCCACGAAAGAAAACACTCGGCGGCAAGGAAAACCCAGGATCCACATGGGTGGCCAAAAGCACACACTCACCCTCTTCTGGCTGAGGCTGCCACTCCTTCCCCGGAAGCCTCGCAGCTCCGTGGGGGATCAAGCCCTCGTTGGCCATGTCGAGAATGTCATTCTCAGTGATGGTCGACTGGATCCAGTCTCCTTGGACCCAGCCTTTCGGCAGGCGGGATCTGGACGAGGATCCTCCGCGGCTGGTGGATCTCCCCTTCGCCTTCTCCGATGCCGACGCCTTCTTTGCACGATCCAGTGCCGCCGTCTTCTCCTTGGCCATGGTCGCCGGCGAGATGCGCGAAGGGAAGTGGTGCGGGGGCGAGAGCGAGCACGCTGAGCAGGGAGGAAGGAAGCAGAGAGAGAGGGAGAATGCTAAGGCGCAGCACAGAAATCCTCGCCGGGCACATTTATAAGGTCCCTTCCGAGTGGATGACAGGTGGGCCCGGTCGATCTAATCATATCTGGAACAGTTATGCAGACGGGATACGTGGCGAAAAAGGCGGCGCGGAGATCGAGGCGTCCATGCCCCGTCCCATCCGAACGCCGCGGTCCGCCCCGCTTCGCGCGCGCCCCCAAATTTCGTATCCCGCGGAATCCGCGAGCAACAAATCAGTCTGTCAGGCGCGGTGTTTCCGGCGATCCGTCGCTCGGAGATCGTCGAAGCCTGAAAGATCACTCGACGCAAAAACAGAATGGATCAAGTCGACTGAAGGCAAGTTGTTTCCTGTCGACGAAGGGATTCTTTGGTCCAGAACAGCGCACAACCGGAGCGCAAAGGTTAATCGGAAACGACATCAACTCCTTCTTCACTCGAAGCCTCAATCCATTCGGGGGCTAATGATGGGGTTATGTACCTAGGGTAGGGTCATGGACCTGATCCAAGTAACTTACCCCAAGACATCCTTAGAAGAGGTCGCCTTCCAGTCGACCAACGAAGATTCACTCGACCGGCCTGAAGGACTCGACCACGAAGACTCACTCGACCACCAGGAGGTCAAGAGGCACTCTGCACTGCAACGGCATGTAATCAAGTAGACTTTATGATAGTAAAGGCCTTTATGTGGGGCGTTACAAGTAACGCCCCAGACTTAACTCACCTTAAACCCTCTCCTACGTGGGCTGGCTGGGGTCCTGGCGCACTCTATATAAGCCACCCCCCTCCACAGGCAGAAGGGTTCGGCACCTTGTAGTTCATACACTCATAATCCACTCGACCGCCTCCGGGCTCCGAGACGTAGGGCTGTTACTTCTTCCAAGAAGGGCCTGAACTCGTACATCCTTGGTGCTTACAACCTCTCCATAGCTAGGACCTTGCCTCTCCATACCTACCCCTCACTCTACTGTCAGGCTTAGAACCACGACAGCGTGCTCGGGGCAGCCGGTCGGGGGAGAGGCAGGAAGGCGACGCCGACAAGGTGACGGCGAGCGGCAACGGCGCGACGTCGGGGCAGTTCGGCGCGAGGGCGAGGAGGCGTCGGCGTTGACGGAGTCCGGTGTCGCCGGGGTGGGCGCCGGTGTCGTGGGGTGGGAAGGCGCGGTCGCCGGGGAGAGGCAGCGGGGTCGGGCACCTTGGCCGCGGGCGCGCGTCAGATCAAGCGAGGGAGCGGGAGGAGGGGATCGGGGCGAGTGGCGAGGTCGGGGCGTCGCCCGATCCAGATCCTGAATCGGGGGGAGGAGAGG
>NC_057803.1:700608636-700617415 GCF_018294505.1 Triticum aestivum
TATTTATTTTAGTTTTATTAAGTATACCACTAGCCCCTAAATTAGTATTTATAAATACTCTATTGCCACATGAATTTCTCATACCTAATAAAATAGTTTAATGTTTTATAAAATGCATTTAATTATTTGTTTAAGCCACTGTTTTATTTAGTTTAGTGCTTTTAATTATTATTATTTTTTTAAAAATGTGATCCTCCACCATAATTACCTAAGCATCATTTGCCACCTCTAGAACATTTTAATTTTAATTTTTGAAAACTTTACCATTTGACTTGATTTTAAATTTTGAATTCGAACGGGATTGAATCATCGTGAGATTTACAACAGTAAGAGTGGTGACATGGCCTCATTAGCAGAGGTTACTGCAGCTTGATTATCCAGGCGTCACAATTATCCTCCACTACAAGAAATCTCGTCCCGAGATTTAAGAGGTAGTGAAAGGGGGGGAAGGTTTGGTAACGAATCTAGCGGGTCTTCTCATTCTGGCTTTCTCTTCTCGAAGAGATCGGTCCAATACATTGATGTCTTCATTTCTCCGCTTTAGGTCATCATGATGAAGTCGGCATCCTTTCTTCGGGATCTTCATCGTATTTACGAATAGGTAACGAGGCAGCGCTGCAATGATAGGATGTTATAAGGGAAATTCAGCTGGGGGTAGCCCAAGAATGAACATATGAGTATCTCTCGAGTTGAACAAATGACACACATCGAGAGCAAAGTAAGACAGTGCAATAAGAAGTTGCAAGCGGATAGGCAATCGTTCATTGCCTGAAGTAGAGTGCGAAAGGGGTTCAGAGCAACGGGAATAAGTATTGCGTTCGGCAACAGATTTGATGATCCCTCGGAAGATGGCTCGTGAATTACATACGAGGCCACACGCGAGGAACAACCTTGGGAACAGGGGGTGCAGGAGAGTCAGGTTTCGATCCTGCGGAATTGTGGGTTATGGGCCCACCATGTGGTTGAAAGTAGGAAGGGGGCCGTCATCTTGCACGGTCACGATAGTAAGGTAAGTCAGAGGGTAGCTTGCCATTTATGTTGGCAACAATGTCGGTACCAAGGGCGAGGGACAAAGAGAACCATTTTCCTGCTCGTTGAAACAAGGCGGGCCAAGAGGCAAAGTTCTCGTCCGTCGGCGGTTACCAAAATGTCATCAACAATAGAAACAGGGTCTCACTGGCAGAGTTGTACACCGAGGTGTTTACATAAGCAGTGAATTATTACTGCTTAGATCATATAGATCATAGAAGAGGTTTAAAAAAACCAATGGAAGGAAAATATGATCATCAGATTAAACAGAACAATGGAAAGGAAAATATGTTTAAACACATATTTCGAGGGTATATCCTTCCCAAGGACAAGCAGAGCAAGATATCCATGACAGGATATAAAGTAGAAAACCATTTAGGTAAGGGGGGAGGAATCTCATGATATTACTCATACAACGGTGTTAGGATAATTGATAATTAAAATATAGCATCGTGCTTCAAATGTTCCTGTTGAAAATCGAAGTACCATTGACATGCTTCGAGATAGCATTGACATGGTCTTCAGGTGAAGATCAGACTTTGGAAACACGAAGGATCCATCAGGAATAACTTGTAGAATAAGTCTTACAATTTCCTCATGGAAGAATGGCTAAACTTGCTAAAAAGGATGCTACAACAATAGGTCCTCCACCCAGGGGGGTTCTAGGCATGACATCATGTTACCAGGTCATCAAAGGACCAACATCATAACTCTTGGAAAGTTGTCCCTACCATCATATCTGACCGAGATTCAGATCCGATTGGTGTCATGATACCTCCAGCTCAGGATGTCCGAGAAGAAAAGGCGCAACACAAATCGTTGAAATGGCATTGCAAGCTTCTCGGGAAATGAACTATGGGAGCGGGTTTCTGAAGCAATAGTTCACCATTAAACCAAGGAGAGGACAAGGAGGTGTCTGGTGAACTCAACGACAATTCACCGATATTCCCAAAAGATGGATTTCCACCATTAGGTGAACAAGAAGATAACATTTGTTAGATCAAATGATATAAGGAAGTATGCTCGAGGAAAACATACACAATTAAACATTGGTTGAAAGGTGCGCCCGAAATGTGGATTGGGTTGCACGACCAATGTCAGAATGGTGATTCAATTAGCGAAGGACTTAGAATGAACTATCGATCATTAACTTCAAAGCAATAGGGTTGCTAGAAGTGCATAATCCAAACAACACCGTTCACTTGTGGGTACCCCAGTTGGAATCAACACGAGGACCAAGAAAGAATGGTGATGGTGAGAAGTATCATTATAGCAAGAATTCTTAAGAGGTGGAGTAATCCTCACAACATTCTTAACATCAAAGATGGTAATACTCCGCGGTAGAATATAACATAAGTTGGATAGCAAGGAACTCAAGGTACAACACAATACAGGAACAAGTTTTGTGTTGGAGGGAATGCAATAATGTTGTCGCTGATAACACCAATCATCGAGGGCAAGGATGGTATTTCTCATCATGATTTCAATAGATCTCTTGGAAGAGCTCAGAATGTTGATGATATTCACGACACATTTGTCGCGAGAGTTCATGAAGATGTAATCGATCGGTGATGACATCAAGTCAAAGTAATGATAAAGTGAAAGGTTATTGGAACCAAGGGTACGACACAAACTCGAAACCAAGCTTGTTGTTCAAGGCGAAATGATATGACGATGATGATCGACGTAAGGTTAGTTCATCGTCGAAAATTGTGCTCCGGGAAGAAGGACCAGGTAGCACAGTTAAAATTAGCTCGATAATGATATAGCCGATCAGGCTAGGAATGACTTGAAGGATTAATAAATTTGTAAGCAGTGATGGGTTCAAATACTTGTTGAATCGCAATGCGAACTCGATTCAGTTATCGGTGTCTTTGAGTGTTCAATAACTCCGAGCCCATGAAAAATTGTAATCGGTGAGTATGTAGTACTTGATGAAGAACTCATAAGAAATTATGCAGTTCCAAGATAATCTCGAGATACCAGGTGGTAATACTCGACGACAGATCAAACTAGAAGTTGAACTGGGGTATTGCTCTATAGAAGACAAGTGCTTAAACTTGCACAGGACATGATATTTAAAGGAGAACATGGTCAGAACCACGATTGCAAAAAGGCCAGATCTCAGATATAAGATGAACTTATACCAAGGGAATAATTGATTTTAAAAGAAGCTTCGATGAGAAGATGTACATCGTGTCCATGGGCATGAACGCAAAGTTCAAGGTCGACTCCCACTTCTCCAATGCACAACCTCTCATTCACTTCTCGCACTCAATAAAGTTGTAGTTTTGAAATTTTATCTGGCAAAATACCAGAAGAGTACGACTTGTGAAAACTTTCGAGTTCTCACCCATTAAGGAAGGCATAGGTTCAACCCATCGGGGCATCTTATAATCATATACCAGAATCTTTAGAAGTAATTAACTCAAGCTCGAAGGCAGAGCATGGTTGAGAAAGAAGACGATACAATTTACCAAAGGCATTATGTATTAGAGAAAAGGCTCACAAGGTTATTGGATATGAAGGGCGTTGTCAGATAAAATCCAACAAAGGATCTGGTGGTCCACAAGGGATCAGACGTGAGCATCGGTACTCAACTAGAGGAAGCAAATTATAGAAACAACTGACTAACTCAATTGCCAAATGCAAAGGAATTATGATTTCCAAATCAAGGGATCAGAAGCAATGCTCTGATTAGGGATGGATAAGTTGAATAGCCTTAGGGTACAACCAACAACAATTGGATTGGTCGAGAACCAACTCCAGTTAAAAGAATGGAAGCTCAGCCGGAAAGGTAATTTATAAGGATCAATGATGATTGCGTGTATTCGCAAACATATTGAGTCAACAGACTCAAAATGATAATGACAATGAATGTCATTAAGACTACGAGACTTATGGGATTAACCATAATGCAAGCAAGCAAGAATTTCAAGAGCCAAAGGCTCCAGAGGGTTTTCGGAAGATCGAATATTATTTTGAAGACTTTTGTGAAACACAAGAACAACTGGGGATGAGCGGATACTCGGCAAGCGCGAGTAATTATCCGTAGGGGTATTCATGCAGCAAGGAACTGCAGGGCAGTAAGCGTAAAGAATTCTCGGAATATCGAAGAGTATTTCAGGACATCTTGTAATAACAAGAGCAACTGGGGATGACAATATGAACGATAGGTGTAAGTAGTTATCCAGAGGGATTTATCGATGGAAGTGAATTGCAAAAGCGATGGCACATAGTCTCGAGAGCACATCGTAGAGTATCTTCGGAATCTTCTGGTGCAGCAGGCGGTCATCGGTAACAAGTGGCTCTCCGGGAGAAAGTACTTGCGAGAACCTAAAGTTAGTTTTGTTTTTAGCGAAATCATTTAACCCGAATAGAAGAGAGCTCAGAGTCCCAGAGTAAAGGTCGAGGAATAAAAGATCCTAATACCTCCCGATGGCGACGTGGGCCCATGGGCCACCCAGCCATGTTAGTAAAAGTTTTTCAACGACTAGACTCGACTTCGGCCAAGGAGTTCGAAAAGGGGATTCCTACAGGCAGTCGGCTCTGATACCAACTTGTGACGCCCCCGATTCAATCGTACACTAATCATGCACGCAAATGTGTACGATCAAGATCAGGGACTCACGGGAAGATATCACAACACAACTCTAAAACATAAATAAGTCATACAAGCATCATAATACAAGCCAGGGGCCTCGAGGGCTCGAATACAAGTGCTCGATCATAGACGAGTCAGCGGAAGCAACAATATCTGAGTACAGACATAAGTTAAGCAAGTTTGCCTTAAGAAGGGTAGCACAAACTGGGATACAGATCGAAAGAGGCACAGGCCTCCTGCCTGGGATCCTCCTAACTACTCCTGGTCGTCGTCAGCGGGCTGCACGTAGTAGTAGGCACCTCCGGTGTAGTAGGGGTCGTCGTCGACGGTGGCGTCCGGCTCCTGGACTCCAGCATCTGGTTGCGACAACCAGAAAGAAAGGAAAGGGGGAAAAAGTGGGAGAAAGCAACCATGAGTACTCATCCAAAGTACTCGCAAGCAAGGAACTACACTACATATGCATGGGTATATGTGTAAGGAGGCCATATCGGTGGACTGAACTGCAGAATGCCAGAATAAGAGGGGGATAGCTAGTCCTATCGAAGACTACGCTTCTGGCAGCCTCCGTCTTGCAACATGTAGGAGAGAGTAGATTGAAGTCCTCCAAATAGCATCTCCAAGTAGCATCTCCAGTAGCATCGCATAGCATAATCCTACCCGGCAATCCTCTCCTCGTCGCCCTGCGGAAAAGCGATCACCGGGTTGTCTGTGGAACTTGGAAGGGTGTGTTTTATTAAGTATCCGGTTCTAGTTGTCATAAGGTCAAGGTACAACTCCAAGTCGTCCTGTTACCGAAGATCACGGCTATTCGAATAGATTAACTTCCCTGCAGGGGTGCACCACATAACCCAACACGCTCGATCCCATTTGGCCGGACACACTTTCCTAGGTCATGCCCGGCCTCGGAAGATCAACACGTCGCAGCCCCACCTAGGCTCAACAGAGAGGCCAGCACGCCGGTTTAAACCTAAGCGCACAGGGGTCTGGGCCCATCGCCCATAGCACACCTGCACGTTGCGTACGCGGCCGAAAGCAGACCTAGACTAGTGGCGTTCCAGTCCAATTCGGCGCGCGCCGCTCCGTCGCTGACGTCTGAAGTGCTTCGGCTGATACCACGACGTCGGGATACCCATAACTACTCCCACGTAGATGGTTAGTGCGTATAGGCTCGTAGCCAGACTCAGATCAAATACCAAGATCTCGTTAAGCGTGTTAAGTATCCGCGAACGCCGGACAGGGCCAGGCCCACCTGTCTCCTAGGTGGTCTCAACCTGCCCTGCCGCTCCGCCACAAAGTAACAGTCGGGGGCCGTCGGGAACCCAGGCCCACCTCTACCGGGATGGAGCCACCTGTCCTTTCAGCCCCCTCGTCAGAATCACTTGCGGGTACTCAATGAGCTGACCCGACTTTAGTCACCATCTGTATAGTATGTATGTATGTATAGTATATACCCGTGATCACCTCCCAAGTGATCACGGCCCGATAGTATAGCAAGGCAGACTGACAAGAATGTAGGGCCAATGATGATAAACTAGCATCCTATACTAAGCATTTAGAATTGCAGGTACGGTATCAACAGATGTAGCGACAATGTCAGGCTATGCATCAAAATAGGATTAACGAAAGCAGTAACATGCTACACTACTCTAATGCAAGCAGTATAGAGGAGAATAGGCGATATCTGGTGATCAAGGGGGGGGCTTGCCTGGTTGCTCTGGCAAGAGAGAGAGGGGTCGTCGGTGATGTAGTCAACCACAGGGGCATCAGCATCGTCACGGGGTCTACCGGAGAGAAGAGGGGGGAGAAACAGTAAATACATAGCAATCAAGTGCATAACAGGACAACAAGCAGAGCTAGACGTGTTCTAACGCGGTAGTAGGTGATACCGACGAAGGGGGAAAGCATTCGGGAACGTGTTCCCGGTGTTTCGTGTTTTCGGACAGATGAACCGGAGGGGGAAAGTTGCGTGTTTGATATGTTAGGGGTGTGTGGTGGACGAACGGGCTGCGTATCCGGAATCGTCTCGTCGTTCTGAGCAACTTTCATGTTGAAAATATTTTAATCCGAGTTACGGATTAAAAGATATGATTTTCTAAAGATTTTATTAATTTCTGGAATTTAATTAATTATTTAAATTCAACATTATCCAAAACAGTATTTGCTGATGTCATCATGACGTCAGCATGACGTCACCAGTCAGCAGAGGTGTTGACTGGTCAACTAACGTGTGGGTCCCACTAGTCATTGATTGTTTAGTCTAATTAGTGTTTAACTAATCTAACTACTGTTTAATTAAACTAATTAGTTAGTTAGGTTAATGTAATTATGATTAATTAACTTAATTTATTCCTTAATTAATTAATTAATTAAATTATTATTATCTATTTATTTATTTTATTTATTATTTTTAATTCCTTTTTTTAACACCTATTTTTTTTTAAAAAGGAAGGGGCTGTGGGGCCCGCTGTTAGTGGCCCATCTAGCCACTGGAGCGGGTGCGCTAACGGGCGCTGGGGCGGGGCGCACCCAGGCGCACATCACGCAGGGGTCGAGGCAGTGGCCACGGCGGGGCTCGCCGGCCGGCCGTTTCCGGCGATGAAAGCCGGCGCGGCGGGGGCGCGTTGGGTAGCGCGGGCGGGGATGTGGCCGAAGACGAGGCCTGGGGCGTAGCCGCGGGCCGCGGTGGCGAACAGCGCGAGCGGGGTGAGGACGACAGGCGAGGCCACACGCGCGGGAGCGGACGGAGAGTTTCAGGGGCATAGGTGGTGGCGTCCTACGGCGACGGGAGGGGGAGAGGAAGGGGATGAGGGCTCACAGGGCCCTGTAGATGTGCAAAGGCGTGCTCGGGGCAGCCGGTCAGGGGAGAGGTAGGAAGGCGACGCCGACAAGGTGACGGCGAGCGGCAACGGCGCGACTTCGGGGCAGTTCGGCGCGAGGGCGAGGAGGCGTCGGTGTTGACGGAGTCCGGCGTCGCCGGGGTGGGCGCCGGTGTCGTGGGGTGGGAAGGCGCGGTCGCCGGGGAGAGGCAGCGGGGTCGGGCACCTTGGCCGCGGGAGCACGTCAGATCAAGCGAGGGAGCGGGAGGAGGGGATCGGGGCGAGTGGCGAGGTCGGGGCGTCGCCCGATCCAGATCCTGAATCGGGGGGAGGAGAGGAGCGAGGGGAGTGGCCGTCGTGCGGGGAGGGGGAGTGGGCGAGTGGGGCGTGGGGAATCGGGGCGGCCTAGGGTTTGCCCTATAGGCCAGAGGGAGGGGCCGGCTGGGCCAAGTGGGTCGGCCACCTGGGCCGGTTGGCCCAGTTGGGGGGGGTGTCTGTTTTTTTTGTGTTCTTTTTGTTTTGAGGTTTTTCCTTTTTTCTATTTTTCCTTTCTAACTTAGTTTCTATTTATTTTAGTTTTATTAAGTATACCACTAGCCCCTAAATTAGTATTTATAAATACTCTATTGCCACATGAATTTCTCATACCTAATAAAATAGTTTAATGTTTTATAAAATGCATTTAATTATTTGTTTAAGCCACTGTTTTATTTAGTTTAGTGCTTTTAATTATTTTTTTTTTTAAATGTGATCCTCCACCATAATTACCTAAGCATCATTTGCCACCTCTAGAACATTTTAATTTTAATGTTTGGAAACTTTACCATTTGACTTGATTTTAAATTTTGAATTCGAACGGGATTGAATCATCATGAGATTTACAACAGTAAGAGTGGTGACGTGGCCTCATTAGCAGAGGTTACTGTAGCTTGATTATCCGGGCGTCACAATGCATGAAAAATAACAAATGAAGTTGGAAAGGGTTGTAAATTAATGATACGGCTTTGAATGGTGCATTTTGAACATAGAAAAACTATGGAGTTCAAATAAGTTCGAAAATATGAAATCCCTTTGTAACAGACGAGTTTCCGTATGAAACCCTGATACTTCGAAGGAGCTTGTCTGTTTTGTACACGAAGTGCATCCAGTTTTTTCTATAAGCCTCTATACTATCTTGCACAAGCTATGTGGGTGAAATGATGATACCATGCCAACTTGGAACCTTTTCAAAGTTCATTTCAAATGCTTTTCAATTTCATGGTCTTATAGCTCAAAATAATCAGTAAATGCATGCAAAATAACAAATGAAGTCGGAAAGGGTTGTAAATTG
>NC_057803.1:700617788-700619170 GCF_018294505.1 Triticum aestivum
TACTTCGAAGGAGATTGTTTGTTTTGTACACGAAGTGCATCCAGTTTTTGCCGTAAGCCTCTGTACTTTCTTGCACATGCTATGTGGGTGAAATGATGATACCATGCCAACTTGGAACCTTTTCAGAGTTCATTTCAAATGCTTTTGAATTTCATGGTCTTATAGCTCAAAATAATCAGTAAATGCACGAAAAATAACAAATGAAGTCGGAAAGGGTTGTAAATTGATGATGTTGCTTTGAATGGTGCATTTTTAACACAAAAAAACTATGGAGTTCGAATAAGTTCAAAAAAATGAATCCCTTTGTAACAGACGAGTTTCTGTATGAAACCCTCATACTTCGAAGGAGATTGTCTGTTTTGTACATGAAGTGTATCCAGTTTTTGCCGTAAGCCTCTGTACTTTCTTGCACATGCTATGTGGGTGAAATGATGATACCATGCCAACTTGGAACCTTTTCAGAGTTCATTTCAAATGCTTTTCAATTTCATGGTCTTATAGCTAAAAATAATCAGTAAATGAATGAAAAATAACAAATGAAGTGGGAAAGGGTTGTAAATTGATGATACGGCTTTTAATGGTGCATTTTCAACATATAAAAACTATGGAGTTCAAATAAGTTCAAGAAATGAAATCCCTTTGTAACAGACGAGTTTCTGTATGAAACCCTGATACTTCGAAGGAGATTGTCTGTTTTGTACACGAAGTGCATCAAGTTTTTTCCGTAAGCCTCTATAATTTCTTGCACATTTTATGTGGGTGAAATGATGATACCATGCCAACTTGGAACCTTTTCATAGTTCATTCCAAATGCTTTTCAATTTCATGGTCTTATAGCTCAAAATAATCAGTAAATGCATGCAAAATAACAAATGAAGTCGGAAAGGGTTGTAAATTGATGGTGTGGCTTTGAATCGTGCATTTTTAACATAGAAAAACTATGGAGTTCAAATAAGTTCAAAAAAATGAAATCCCTTTATAACAGACGAGTTTCCGTATGAAACCCTGATACTTCGAAGGAGATTGTTTGTTTTGTACACGAAGTGCATCCAGTTTTTGCCGTAAGCCTCTGTACTTTCTTGCACATGCTATGTGGGTGAAATGATGATACCATGCCAACTTGGAACCTTTTCAGAGTTCATTTCAAATGCTTTTGAATTTCATGGTCTTATAGCTCAAAATAATCAGTAAATGCACGAAAAATAACAAATGAAGTCGGAAAGGGTTGTAAATTGATGATGTTGCTTTGAATGGTGCATTTTTAACACAAAAAAACTATGGAGTTCGAATAAGTTCAAAAAAATGAATCCCTTTGTAACAGACGAGTTTCTGTATGAAACCCTCATACTTCGAAGGAGATTGTCTGTTTTGTACATGAAGTG
>NC_057803.1:700620422-700622157 GCF_018294505.1 Triticum aestivum
GGGAAAGGGTTGTAAATTGATGATACGGCTTTTAATGGTGCATTTTCAACATATAAAAACTATGGAGTTCAAATAAGTTCAAGAAATGAAATCCCTTTGTAACAGACGAGTTTCTGTATGAAACCCTGATACTTCGAAGGAGATTGTCTGTTTTGTACACGAAGTGCATCAAGTTTTTTCCGTAAGCCTCTGTAATTTCTTGCACATTTTATGTGGGTGAAATGATGATACCATGCCAACTTGGAACCTTTTCATAGTTCATTCCAAATGCTTTTCAATTTCATGGTCTTATAGCTCAAAATAATCAGTAAATGCACGAAAAATAACAAATGAAGTCGGAAAGGGTTGTAAATTGATGATGTGGCTTTGAATGGTGTATTTTGAACATAAAAAAACTATGGAGTTCAAATAAGCTCAAAAAAATGATATCCCTTTGTAACAGACGAGTTTCCGTATGAAACCTTGATACTTCGAAGGAGATTGTCCGTTTTGTACACGAAGTGCATCCAGTTTTTGCCGTAAGTGTCTGTACTTTCTTGCACATGCTATGTGGGTGAAATGATGATACCATGCCAACTTGGAATCTTTTCAGAGTTCATTTCAAATGCTTCTCAATTTCATGGTCTTATAGCTCAAAATAATCAGTACATGCATGAAAAATAACAAATGAAGTTGGAAAGGGTTGTAAATTAATGATACGGCTCTGAATGGTGCATTTTGAACATAGAAAAACTATGGAGTTCAAATAAGTTCGAAAATATGAAATCCGTTTGTAACAGACGAGTTTCCGTATGAAACCCTGATACTTCGAAGGAGCTTGTCTGTTTTGTACACGAAGTGCATCCAGTTTTTTCTATAAGCCTCTATACTATCTTGCACAAGCTATGTGGATGAAATGATGATACCATGCCAACTTGGAACCTTTTCAAAGTTCATTTCAAATGCTTTTCAATTTCATGGTCTTATAGCTCAAAATAATCAGTAAATGCATGCAAAATAACAAATGAAGTCGGAAAGGGTTGTAAATTGATGGTGTGGCTTTGAATCGTGCATTTTGAACATAGAAAAACTATGGAGTTCAAATAAGTTCAAAAAAAATGAAATCCCTTTATAACAGACGAGTTTCCGTATGAAACCCTGATACTTCGAAGGAGATTGTTTGTTTTGTACACGAAGTGCATCCAGTTTTTGCCGTAAGCCTCTGTACTTTCTTGCACATGCTATGTGGGTGAAATGATGATACCATGCCAACTTGGAACCTTTTCAGAGTTCATTTCAAATGCTTTTGAATTTCATGGTCTTATAGCTCAAAATAATCAGTAAATGCACGAAAAATAACAAATGAAGTCGGAAAGGGTTGTAAATTGATGATGTTGCTTTGAATGGTGCATTTTTAACACAAAAAAACTATGGAGTTCGAATAAGTTCAAAAAAATGAATCCCTTTGTAACAGACGAGTTTCTGTATGAAACCCTCATACTTCGAAGGAGATTGTCTGTTTTGTACATGAAGTGCATCCAGTTTTTGCCGTAAGCCTCTGTACTTTCTTGCACATGCTATGTGGGTGAAATGATGATACCATGCCAACTTGGAACCTTTTCAGAGTTCATTTCAAATGCTTTTCAATTTCATGGTCTTATAGCTAAAAATAATCAGTAAATGAATGAAAAATAACAAATGAAGTCGGAAAGGGTTGTAAATTGATGATACGGCTTTTAATGGTGCATTTTCAACA
>NC_057803.1:700622922-700625729 GCF_018294505.1 Triticum aestivum
GAGATTGTCTATTTTGTACACGAAATGCATCCAGTTTTTGCCGTAAGCCTCTGTACTTTCTTGCACATGCTATGTGGGTGAAGTGATGATACCATGCCAACTTTGAACCTTGTCAGAGTTCATTTCAAATGCTTTTCAATTTCATGGTCTTATAGCTCAAAATAATAAGTAAATGCATGAAAAATAACAAATGAAGTTGGAAAGGGTTGTAAATTAATGATACGGCTCTGAATGGTGCATTTTGAACATAGAAAAACTATGGAGTTCAAATAAGTTCGAAAATATGAAATCCCTTTGTAACAGACGAGTTTCCGTATGAAACCCTGATACTTCGAAGGAGCTTGTTTGTTTTGTACACGAAGTGCATCCAGTTTTTTCTATAAGCCTCTATACTATCTTGCACAAGCTATGTGGGTGAAATGATGATACCATGCCAACTTGGAACCTTTTCAAAGTTCATTTCAAATGCTTTTCAATTTCATGGTCTTATAGCTCAAAATAATCAGTAAATGCATGCAAAATAACAAATGAAGTCGGAAAGGGTTGTAAATTGATGGTGTGGCTTTGAATCGTGCATTTTGAACATAGAAAAACTATGGAGTTCAAATAAGTTCAAAAAAATGAAATCCCTTTGTAACAGACGAGTTTCCGTATGAAACTCTGATACTTCGAAGGAGATTGTTTGTTTTGTACACGAAGTGCATCCAGTTTTTGTCGTAAGCCTCTGTACTTTCTTGCACATGCTATGCGGGTGAAATGATGATACCATGCCAACTTGGAACCTTTTCAGAGTTCATTTCAAATGCTTTTGAATTTCATGGTCTTATAGCTCAAAATAATCAGTACATGCATGAAAAATAACTAATGAAGTCGGAAAGGGTTGTAAATTAATGATGTGGCTTTGAATGGTGCATTCTGAACATAGAAAAACTATGGAGTTCGAATAAGTTCAAAAAATGAAATCCCTTTGTGACAGACGAGTTTCCGTATGAAACCCTCATACTTCGAAGGAGATTGTCTATTTTGTACACGAAATGCATCCAGTTTTTGCCGTAAGCCTCTGTACTTTCTTGCACATGCTATGTGGGTGAAGTGATGATACCATGCCAACTTTGAACCTTGTCAGAGTTCATTTCAAATGCTTTTCAATTTCATGGTCTTATAGCTCAAAATAATAAGTAAATGCATGAAAAATAACAAATGAAGTTGGAAAGGGTTGTAAATTAATGATACGGCTCTGAATGGTGCATTTTGAACATAGAAAAACTATGGAGTTCAAATAAGTTCGAAAATATGAAATCCCTTTGTAACAGACGAGTTTCCGTATGAAACCCTGATACTTCGAAGGAGCTTGTTTGTTTTGTACACGAAGTGCATCCAGTTTTTTCTATAAGCCTCTATACTATCTTGCACAAGCTATGTGGGTGAAATGATGATACCGTGCCAACTTGGAACCTTTTCAAAGTTCATTTCAAATGCTTTTCAATTTCATGGTCTTATAGCTCAAAATAATCAGTAAATGCATGCAAAATAACAAATGAAGTCGGAAAGGGTTGTAAATTGATGGTGTGGCTTTGAATCGTGCATTTTGAACATAGAAAAACTATGGAGTTCAAATAAGTTCAAAAAAATGAAATCCCTTTGTAACAGACGAGTTTCCGTATGAAACTCTGATACTTCGAAGGAGATTGTTTGTTTTGTACACGAAGTGCATCCAGTTTTTGTCGTAAGCCTCTGTACTTTCTTGCACATGCTATGCGGGTGAAATGATGATACCATGACAACTTGGAACCTTTTCAGAGTTCATTTCAAATGCTTTTGAATTTCATGGTCTTATAGCTCAAAATAATCAGTAAATGCACGAAAAATAACAAATGAAGTCGGAAAGGGTTGTAAATTGATGATGTTGCTTTGAATGGTGCATTTTTAACACAAAAAAACTATGGAGTTCGAATAAGTTCAAAAAAATGAATCCCTTTGTAACAGACGAGTTTCCGTATGAAACCCTCATACTTCGAAGGAGATTGTCTGTTTTGTACACGAAGTGCATCCAGTTTTTGCCGTAAGCCTCTGTACATTCTTGCACATGCTATGTGGGTGAAATGATGATACCATGCCAACTTGGAACCTTTTCAGAGTTCATTTCAAATGCTTTTCAATTTCATGGTCTTATAGCTAAAAATAATCAGTAAATGAATGAAAAATAACAAATGAAGTCGGAAAGGGTTGTAAATTGATGATACGGCTTTTAATGGTGCATTTTCAACATATAAAAACTATGGAGTTCAAATAAGTTCAAGAAATGAAATCCCTTTGTAACAGACGAGTTTCCGTATGAAACACTGATACTTCGAAGGAGATTGTCTGTTTTGTACACGAAGTGCATCAAGTTTTTGCCGTAAGCCTCTCTACTTTCTTGCACATTTTATGTGGGTGAAATGATGATACCATGCCAACTTGGAACCTTTTCATAGTTCATTTCAAATGCTTTTCAATTTCATGGTCTTATAGCTCAAAATAATCAGTAAATGCACGAAAAATAACAAATCAAGTCGGAAAGGGTTGTAAATTGATGATGTGGCTTTGAATGGTGTATTTTGAACATAAAAAAACTATGGAGTTCAAATAAGTTCAAAAAAATGAAATCCCTTTGTAACAGACGAGTTTCCGTATGAATCCTTGATACTTCGAAGGAGATTGTCCGTTTTGTACACGAAGTGCATCCAGTTTTTGCCGTAAGCGTCTGTACTTTCTTGCACATGCTATGTGGGTGAACTGATGATACCATGCCAACTTGGAACCTTTTC
>NC_057803.1:700625739-700627025 GCF_018294505.1 Triticum aestivum
AAAGGGTTGTAAATTGATGATACGGCTTTTAATGGTGCATTTTCAACATATAAAAACTATGGAGTTCAAATAAGTTCAAGAAATGAAATCCCTTTGTAACAGACGAGTTTCCGTATGAAACCCTGATACTTCGAAGGAGATTGTCTGTTTTGTACACGAAGTGCATCAAGTTTTTGCCGTAAGCCTCTCTACTTTCTTGCACATTTTATATGGGTGAAATGATGATACCATGCCAACTTGGAACCTTTTCATAGTTCATTTCAAATGCTTTTCAATTTCATGGTCTTATAGCTCAAAATAATTAGTAAATGCACGAAAAATAACAAATCAAGTCGGAAAGGGTTGTAAATTGATGATGTGGCTTTGAATGGTGTATTTTGAACATAAAAAAACTATGGAGTTCAAATAAGTTCAAAAAAATGAAATCCCTTTGTAACAGACGAGTTTCCGTATGAATCCTTGATACTTCGAAGGAGATTGTCCGTTTTGTACACGAAGTGCATCCAGTTTTTGCCGTAAGAGTCTGTACTTTCTTGCACATGCTATGTGGGTGAACTGATGATACCATGCCAACTTGGAACCTTTTCAGAGTTCATTTCAAATGCTTCTCAATTTCATGGTCTTATAGCTCAAAATAATCAGTACATGCATGAAAAATAACTAATGAAGTCGGAAAGGGTTGTAAATTAATGATGTGGCTTTGAATGGTGCATTCTGAACATAGAAAAACTATGGAGTTCGAATAAGTTCAAAAAATGAAATCCCTTTGTAACAGACGAGTTTCCGTATGAAACCCTCATACTTCGAAGGAGATTGTCTATTTTGTACACGAAATGCATCCAGTTTTTGCCGTAAGCCTCTGTACTTTCTTGCACATGATATGTGGGTGAAGTGATGATACCATGCCAACTTTGAACCTTGTCAGAGTTCATTTCAAATGCTTTTCAATTTCATGGTCTTATAGCTCAAAATAATAAGTAAATGCATGAAAAATAACAAATGAAGTTGGAAAGGGTTGTAAATTAATGATACGGCTTTGAATGGTGCATTTTGAACATAGAAAAACTATGGAGTTCAAATAAGTTCGAAAATATGAAATCCCTTTGTAACAGACGAGTTTCCGTATGAAACCCTGATACTTCGAAGGAGCTTGTCTGTTTTGTACACGAAGTGCATCCAGTTTTTTCTATAAGCCTCTATACTATCTTGCACAAGCTATGTGGGTGAAATGATGATACCATGCCAACTTGGAACCTTTTCAAATTTCATTTCAAATGCTTTTCAAT
>NC_057803.1:700627035-700629519 GCF_018294505.1 Triticum aestivum
CTGATACTTCGAAGGAGATTGTCTGTTTTGTACACGAAGTGCATCAAGTTTTTGCCGTAAGCCTCTCTACTTTCTTGCACATTTTATGTGGGTGAAATGATGATACCATGCCAACTTGGAACCTTTTCATAGTTCATTTCAAATGCTTTTCAATTTCATGGTCTTATAGCTCAAAATAATCAGTAAATGCACGAAAAATAACAAATCAAGTCGGAAAGGGTTGTAAATTGATGATGTGGCTTTGAATGGTGTATTTTGAACATAAAAAAACTATGGAGTTCAAATAAGTTCAAAAAAATGAAATCCCTTTGTAACAGACGAGTTTCCGTATGAATCCTTGATACTTCGAAGGAGATTGTCCGTTTTGTACACGAAGTGCATCCAGTTTTTGCCGTAAGCGTCTGTACTTTCTTGCACATGCTATGTGGGTGAACTGATGATACCATGCCAACTTGGAACCTTTTCAGAGTTCATTTCAAATGCTTCTCAATTTCATGGTCTTATAGCTCAAAATAATCAGTACATGCATGAAAAATAACTAATGAAGTCGGAAAGGGTTGTAAATTAATGATGTGGCTTTGAATGGTGCATTCTGAACATAGAAAAACTATGGAGTTCGAATAAGTTCAAAAAATGAAATCCCTTTGTAACAGACGAGTTTCCGTATGAAACCCTCATACTTCGAAGGAGATTGTCTATTTTGTACACGAAATGCATCCAGTTTTTGCCGTCAGCCTCTGTACTTTCTTGCACATGATATGTGGGTGAAGTGATGATACCATGCCAACTTTGAACCTTGTCAGAGTTCATTTCAAATGCTTTTCAATTTCATGGTCTTATAGCTCAAAATAATAAGTAAATGCATGAAAAATAACAAATGAAGTTGGAAAGGGTTGTAAATTAATGATACGGCTTTGAATGGTGCATTTTGAACATAGAAAAACTATGGACTTCAAATAAGTTCGAAAATATGAAATCCCTTTGTAACAGACGAGTTTCCGTATGAAACCCTGATAGTTCGAAGGAGCTTGTCTGTTTTGTACACGAAGTGCATCCAGTTTTTTCTATAAGCCTCTATACTATCTTGCACAAGCTATGTGGGTGAAATGATGATACCATGCCAACTTGGAACCTTTTCAAAGTTCATTTCAAATGCTTTTCAATTTCATGGTCTTATAGCTCAAAATAATCAGTAAATGCATGCAAAATAACAAATGAAGTCGGAAAGGGTTGTAAATTGCTGGTGTGGCTTTGAATCGTGCATTTTGAACATAGAAAAACTATGGAGTTCAAATAAGTTCAAAAAAATGAAATCCCTTTGTAACAGACGAGTTTCCATATGAAACCCTGATACTTCGAAGGAGATTGTTTGTTTTGTACACGAAGTGCATCCAGTTTTTGCCGTAAGCCTCTGTACTTTCTTGCACATGCTATGTGGGTGAAATGATGATACCATGCCAACTTGGAACCTTTTCAGTGTTCATTTCAAATGCTTTTGAATTTCATGGTCTTATAGCTCAAAATAATCAGTAAATGCACGAAAAATAACAAATGAAGTCGGAAAGGGTTGTAAATTGATGATGTTGCTTTGAATGGTGCATTTTTAACACAAAAAAACTATGGAGTTCGAATAAGTTCAAAAAAATGAATCCCTTTGTAACAGACGAGTTTCCGTATGAAACCCTCATACTTCGAAGGAGATTGTCTGTTTTGTACACGAAGTGCATCCAGTTTTTGCCGTAAGCCTCTGTACATTCTTGCACATGCTATGTGGGTGAAATGATGATACCATGCCAACTTGGAACCTTTTCAGAGTTCATTTCAAATGCTTTTCAATTTCATGGTCTTATAGCTAAAAATAATCAGTAAATGAATGAAAAATAACAAATGAAGTCGGAAAGGGTTGTAAATTGATGATACGGCTTTTAATGGTGCATTTTCAACATATAAAAACTATGGAGTTCAAATAAGTTCAAGAAATGAAATCCCTTTGTAACAGACGAGTTTCCGTATGAAACACTGATACTTCGAAGGAGATTGTCTGTTTTGTACACGAAGTGCATCAAGTTTTTGCCGTAAGCCTCTCTACTTTCTTGCACATTTTATGTGGGTGAAATGATGATACCATGCCAACTTGGAACCTTTTCATAGTTCATTTCAAATGCTTTTCAATTTCATGGTCTTATAGCTCAAAATAATCAGTAAATGCACGAAAAATAACAAATCAAGTCGGAAAGGGTTGTAAATTGATGATGTGGCTTTGAATGGTGTATTTTGAACATAAAAAAACTATGGAGTTCAAATAAGTTCAAAAAAATGAAATCCCTTTGTAACAGACGAGTTTCCGTATGAATCCTTGATACTTCGAAGGAGATTGTCCGTTTTGTACACGAAGTGCATCCAGTTTTTGCCGTAAGCGTCTGTACTTTCTTGCACATGCTATGTGGGTGAACTGATGATACCATGCCAACTTGGAACCTTTTC
>NC_057803.1:700629529-700630815 GCF_018294505.1 Triticum aestivum
AAAGGGTTGTAAATTGATGATACGGCTTTTAATGGTGCATTTTCAACATATAAAAACTATGGAGTTCAAATAAGTTCAAGAAATGAAATCCCTTTGTAACAGACGAGTTTCCGTATGAAACCCTGATACTTCGAAGGAGATTGTCTGTTTTGTACACGAAGTGCATCAAGTTTTTGCCGTAAGCCTCTCTACTTTCTTGCACATTTTATATGGGTGAAATGATGATACCATGCCAACTTGGAACCTTTTCATAGTTCATTTCAAATGCTTTTCAATTTCATGGTCTTATAGCTCAAAATAATTAGTAAATGCACGAAAAATAACAAATCAAGTCGGAAAGGGTTGTAAATTGATGATGTGGCTTTGAATGGTGTATTTTGAACATAAAAAAACTATGGAGTTCAAATAAGTTCAAAAAAATGAAATCCCTTTGTAACAGACGAGTTTCCGTATGAATCCTTGATACTTCGAAGGAGATTGTCCGTTTTGTACACGAAGTGCATCCAGTTTTTGCCGTAAGAGTCTGTACTTTCTTGCACATGCTATGTGGGTGAACTGATGATACCATGCCAACTTGGAACCTTTTCAGAGTTCATTTCAAATGCTTCTCAATTTCATGGTCTTATAGCTCAAAATAATCAGTACATGCATGAAAAATAACTAATGAAGTCGGAAAGGGTTGTAAATTAATGATGTGGCTTTGAATGGTGCATTCTGAACATAGAAAAACTATGGAGTTCGAATAAGTTCAAAAAATGAAATCCCTTTGTAACAGACGAGTTTCCGTATGAAACCCTCATACTTCGAAGGAGATTGTCTATTTTGTACACGAAATGCATCCAGTTTTTGCCGTAAGCCTCTGTACTTTCTTGCACATGATATGTGGGTGAAGTGATGATACCATGCCAACTTTGAACCTTGTCAGAGTTCATTTCAAATGCTTTTCAATTTCATGGTCTTATAGCTCAAAATAATAAGTAAAT
Organism: Triticum aestivum; assembly: GCF_018294505.1. NCBI lineage: Eukaryota > Viridiplantae > Streptophyta > Magnoliopsida > Poales > Poaceae > Triticum > Triticum aestivum. The sequence goes on from NC_057803.1 coordinate 700,630,513, forward strand.
GCATGAAAAATAACAAATGAAGTTGGAAAGGGTTGTAAATTAATGATACGGCTTTGAATGGTGCATTTTGAACATAGAAAAACTATGGAGTTCAAATAAGTTCGAAAATATGAAATCCCTTTGTAACAGACGAGTTTCCGTATGAAACCCTGATACTTCGAAGGAGCTTGTCTGTTTTGTACACGAAGTGCATCCAGTTTTTTCTATAAGCCTCTATACTATCTTGCACAAGCTATGTGGGTGAAATGATGATACCATGCCAACTTGGAACCTTTTCAAATTTCATTTCAAATGCTTTTCAAT
>NC_057803.1:700630825-700631647 GCF_018294505.1 Triticum aestivum
CTGATACTTCGAAGGAGATTGTCTGTTTTGTACACGAAGTGCATCAAGTTTTTGCCGTAAGCCTCTCTACTTTCTTGCACATTTTATGTGGGTGAAATGATGATACCATGCCAACTTGGAACCTTTTCATAGTTCATTTCAAATGCTTTTCAATTTCATGGTCTTATAGCTCAAAATAATCAGTAAATGCACGAAAAATAACAAATCAAGTCGGAAAGGGTTGTAAATTGATGATGTGGCTTTGAATGGTGTATTTTGAACATAAAAAAACTATGGAGTTCAAATAAGTTCAAAAAAATGAAATCCCTTTGTAACAGACGAGTTTCCGTATGAATCCTTGATACTTCGAAGGAGATTGTCCGTTTTGTACACGAAGTGCATCCAGTTTTTGCCGTAAGCGTCTGTACTTTCTTGCACATGCTATGTGGGTGAACTGATGATACCATGCCAACTTGGAACCTTTTCAGAGTTCATTTCAAATGCTTCTCAATTTCATGGTCTTATAGCTCAAAATAATCAGTACATGCATGAAAAATAACTAATGAAGTCGGAAAGGGTTGTAAATTAATGATGTGGCTTTGAATGGTGCATTCTGAACATAGAAAAACTATGGAGTTCGAATAAGTTCAAAAAATGAAATCCCTTTGTAACAGACGAGTTTCCGTATGAAACCCTCATACTTCGAAGGAGATTGTCTATTTTGTACACGAAATGCATCCAGTTTTTGCCGTCAGCCTCTGTACTTTCTTGCACATGATATGTGGGTGAAGTGATGATACCATGCCAACTTTGAACCTTGTCAGAGTTCATTTCAAATGCTTT
>NC_057803.1:700631657-700633297 GCF_018294505.1 Triticum aestivum
GTCTGTACTTTCTTGCACATGCTATGTGGGTGAACTGATGATACCATGCCAACTTGGAACCTTTTCAGAGTTCATTTCAAATGCTTCTCAATTTCATGGTCTTATAGCTCAAAATAATCAGTACATGCATGAAAAATAACTAATGAAGTCGGAAAGGGTTGTAAATTAATGATGTGGCTTTGAATGGTGCATTCTGAACATAGAAAAACTATGGAGTTCGAATAAGTTCAAAAAATGAAATCCCTTTGTAACAGACGAGTTTCCGTATGAAACCCTCATACTTCGAAGGAGATTGTCTATTTTGTACACGAAATGCATCCAGTTTTTGCCGTAAGCCTCTGTACTTTCTTGCACATGATATGTGGGTGAAGTGATGATACCATGCCAACTTGGAACCTTTTCAGAGTTCATTTCAAATGCTTTCCAATTTCATGGTCTTATAGCTCAAAATAATCAGTGAATGCATGAAAAATTACAAATGAAGTCGGAAGGGTTGTAAATTGATGATGTGGCTTTGAATGGTGCATTTTGAACATAGAAAAACTATGGAGTTCGAATAAGTTCAAAAAAATGAAATCTCTTTGTAACAGACGAGTTTCCGTATGAAACCCTCATACTTCGAATGAGATTGTCTGTTTTGTACACGAAGTGCATCCAGTTTTTTCCGTAAGCCTATGTACTTTCTTGCACATGCTATGTGGGTGAAATGATGGAACCATGCCAACTTGGAACCTTTTCAGAGTTCATTTCAACTGCTTTTCTATTTCATGGTCTTATAGCTCAAAATAATCAGTAAATGCATGAAAAATAAGAAATGAAGTCGGAAAGGGTTCTAAATTAATGATACGGCTTTGATTGGTGCATTTTGAACATAGAAAAACTGTGGAGTTCAAATAAGTTCAAAAATATGAAATCCCTTTGTAACAGACGAGTTTCCCTATGCAACCCTGATACTTCGAAGGAGATTGTCCTTTTTGTACACGAAGTGCATCCAGTTTTTGCTATAAGCCTCTGTACTTTGTTGCACATGCTATGTGGGTGAAATGATTATACCATGACAACTTGGAACCTTTTCAGAGTTCATTTCAAATGCTTTTCAATTTCATGGTCTTATAGCTCAAAATAATCAGTAGATGCATGCAAAATAACAAATGAAGTTGGAAAGGGTTGTAAATTGATGATGTGGCTTTGAATGGTGCATTTTGAACATAGAAAAAGTATGGAGTTCGAATAAGTTCAAAAAAAATGAAATCCCTTTGTAAGAGACGAGTTTCCGTATGAAACCCTGATACTTCGAAGGAGATCGTTTGTTTTGTACATGAAGTGCATCCAGTTTTTGCAAAGCCTCTGTGATTTCTTGCACACGCTATGTGGGTGAAATGATGATACCATGCCAACTTGGAACCTTTTCAGAGTTCATTTCAAATGCTTTTCAATTTCATGGTCTTATAGCTCAAAATAATCAGTAAATGCATGAAAAATTACAAATGAAGTCGGAAGGGTTGTAAATTGATGATGTGGCTTTGAATGGTGCATTTTGAACAGAGAAAAACTATGGAGTTCGAATAAGTTCAAAAAAATGAAATCCCTTTGTAACAGACGAGTTTCCGTATGAAACCCTCATACTTCGAATGAGATTG
>NC_057803.1:700633385-700634446 GCF_018294505.1 Triticum aestivum
CTGTTTTGTACACGAAGTGCATCCAGTTTTTGCCGTAAGCCTCTGTACTTTCTTGCACATGCTATGTGGGTGAAATAATGATACCATGGCAACTTGGAACCTTTTCAGAGTTCATTTCAAATGCTTTTCAATTTCATGGTCTTATAGCTCAAAATAATCAGTAAATGCATGAAAAATAAGAAATGAAGTCGGAAAGGGTTGTAAATTAAAGATACGGCTTTGAATGGTGCATTTTGAACATAGAAAAACTATGGAGTTCAAATATGTTCAAAAATATGAAATCCCTTTGTAACAGACGAGTTTCCCTATGAAACCCTGATACTTCGAAGGAGATTGTCTGTTTTGTACACGAAGTGCATCAAGTTTTTGCTATAAGCCTCTGTACTGTCTTGCACACGCTATGTGGGTGAAATGATGATACCATGACAACTTGGAACCTTTTCAGAGTTCATGTCAAATGCTTTTCAATTTCATGGTCTTATAGCGCAAAATAATCAGTAAATGCATGAAAAATAACTAATGAAGTCGGAAGGGTTGTAAATTGATGATGTGGCTTTGAATGGTGCATTTTCAACATAGAAAAACTATGGAGTTCGAATAAGTTCAAAAAAATGAAATCCCTTTGTAACAGACGAGTTTTCGTATGAAACCCTCATACTTCGAAGGAGATTGTTTTGTTTTGTACACGACGTGCATCCAATTTTTGCCGTAAGCCTCTGTACTTTCTTGCACATGCTATGTGGGTGAAATGATGATACCATGCCAACTTGGAACCTTTTCAGAGTTAATTTCAAATACTTTTCAATTTCATGGTCTTATAGCTCAAAATAATCAATAAATGCATGAAACATAACAAATGAAGTCGGAAAGGGTTGTAAATTAATGATACGGCTTTGAATGGTGCATTTTGAACATAGAAAAAGTATTGAGTTCAAATAAGTTCAAAAAAATGAAATCCCTTTGTAACAGACGAGTTTCCGTATGAAACCCTAATACTTCGAAGCAGATTGTCTGTTTTGTACACGAAGTGCATCAAGTTTTTGCCTTAAGCCTCTTTACTT
>NC_057803.1:700634456-700641237 GCF_018294505.1 Triticum aestivum
GAGTTTCCCTATGAAACCCTGATACTTCGAAGGAGATTGTCTGTTTTGTACACGAAGTGCATCAAGTTTTTGCTATAAGCCTCTGTACTGTCTTGCACACGCTATGTGGGTGAAATGATGATACCATGACAACTTGGAACCTTTTCAGAGTTCATGTCAAATGCTTTTCAATTTCATGGTCTTATAGCTCAAAATAATCAGTAAATGCATGAAAAATAACTAATGAAGTCGGAAGGGTTGTAAATTGATGATGTGGCTTTGAATGGTGCATTTTCAACATAGAAAAACTATGGAGTTCGAATAAGTTCAAAAAAATGAAATCCCTTTGTAACAGACGAGTTTTCGTATGAAACCCTCATACTTCGAAGGAGATTGTTTTGTTTTGTACACGACGTGCATCCAATTTTTGCCGTAAGCCTCTGTACTTTCTTGCACATGCTATGTGGGTGAAATGATGATACCATGCCAACTTGGAACCTTTTCAGAGTTAATTTCAAATACTTTTCAATTTCATGGTCTTATAGCTCAAAATAATCAATAAATGCATGAAACATAACAAATGAAGTCGGAAAGGGTTGTAAATTAATGATACGGCTTTGAATGGTGCATTTTGAACATAGAAAAAGTATTGAGTTCAAATAAGTTCAAAAAAATGAAATCCCTTTGTAACAGACGAGTTTCCGTATGAAACCCTAATACTTCGAAGCAGATTGTCTGTTTTGTACACGAAGTGCATCAAGTTTTTGCCTTAAGCCTCTTTACTTTCTTGCACATTCTATGTGGGTGAAATGATGATACCATGACAACTTCGAACCTTTTCAGAGTTCATTTCAAATGCTTTTCAATTTCATGGTCTTATAGCTCAAAATAATCAGTAGATGCATGAAAAATAACAAATGAAGATGGAAAGGGTTTAATATTGATGATGTGGCTTTGAATGGTGCATTTTGAACATAGAAAATCTATGGAGTTCGAATAAGTTCAAAAAAATGAAATCCCTTTGTAACAGACGAGTTTCCGTATGAAACCCTCATACTTCGAAGGAGATGGTCTGTTTTGTACACGAAGTGCATCCAGTTTTTGCCGTAAGCCTCTGTACTTTCTTACACATGCTATGTGGGTGAAATGATGTTACCATGCCAACTTGTAACCTTTTTAGAGTTCATTTCAAATTCTTTTCAATTTCATGGTCTTATAGCTCAAAATAATCAGTAAATGCACGAAAAATAACAAATGAAGTCAGAGAGGGTTGTAAATTGATGATGTTACTTTGAATGGTGCATTTTGAACATAAAAAACTATGGAGTTCAAATAAGTTCAAAAAAATGAAATCCCTTTGTAACAGACGAGTTTCCGTATGAAACCCTGATACTTCCAAGGAGATTGCCTATTTTGTACACGAAGTGCATCCAATTTTTGCCATAAGCCTCTGTACTTTCTTGCACATGCTATGTGGGTGAAATGATGATACCATGCCAACTTAAAACCTTTTCAGAGTTCATTTCAAATGCTTTTCAATTTCATGGTCTTATAGCTCAAAATAATCAGTAAATGCATGAAAAATGACAAATGAAGTCGGAGAGGGTTGTAAATTGATGATGTGGCTTTTAATGGTGCATTTTGAACATAGAAAATCTATGGAGTTCGAATAAGTTCAAAAAATGAAATCCCTTTGAAACAGACGATTTTCCGTATGAAACCCGGATACTTCGAAGGAGATTGTTTTGTTTTGTACACGAAGTGCATCCAGTTTTTGCCGTAAGCCTCTGTACTTTATTGCACATGCTATGTGGGTGAAATGATGATACCATGCCAACTTGGAACCTTTTCAGAGTTAATTTCAAATGCTTTTCAATTTCATGGTCTTATAGCTCAAAATAATCAATAAATGCATGAAAAATAACAAATGAAGTCGGAAAGGGTTGTAAATTAATGATACGGCTTTGAATGGTGCATTTTGAACATAGAAAATCTATGGAGTTCGAATAAGTTCAAAAAAATGAAATCCCTTTGTAACAGACGAGTTTCCGTATGAAACTCTGATACTTCGAAGGAGATTGTCTGTTTTGTACATGAAGTGCATCCAGTTTTTGCCGTAAGCCTTTGTGCTTTCTTACACATGCTATGTGGGTGAAATGATGTTACCATGCCAACTTGGAACCTTTTCAGAGTTCATTTCAAATGCTTTTCAATTTCATGGTCTTATAGCTCAAAATAATCAATAAATGCACGAAAAATAACAAATGAAGTCAGAGAGGGTTGTAAATTGATGATGTTACTTTGAATGGTGCATTTTCAACATAAAAAACTATGGAGTTCAAATAAGTCCAAAAAAATGAAATCCCTTTGTAACAGACGAGTTTCCGTATGAAACCCTCATACTTCGAAGAAGATTGCCTATTTTGTACATGAAGTGCATCCAATTTTTGCCATAAGCCTCTGTACTTTCTTGCACATGCTATGTGGGTGAAATGATGATACCATGCCAACTTAAAACCTTTTCAGAGTTCATTTCAAATGCTTTTCAATTTCATGGTCTTATAGCTTAAAATAATCAGTAAATGCATGAAAAATGACAAATGAAGTCGGAGAGGGTTGTAAATTGATGATGTGGCTTTGAATGGTGCATTTTGAACATAGAAAATCTATGGAGTTCGAATAAGTTCAAAAAAATGAAATCCCTTTGAAACAGACGAGTTTCCGTATGAAACCCTGATACTTCGAAGGAGATTGTCTGTTTTGTACACGAAGTGCATCAAGTTTTTGCCGTAAGACTCTGTACTTTCTTGCACATGCCTTGTGGGTGAAATGATGATACCATGCCAACTTGGAACCTTTTCAGAGTTCATTTCAAATGCTTTTCAATTTCATGGTCTTATAGCTCAAAATAATCAGTAGATGCAAGAAAAATAACAAATGAAGTCAGATAGGGTTGTAAATTGATGATATCGCTTTGAATGGTGAATTTTGAACATATAAAAACTATGGAGTTCAAATAAGTTCAAAAAAATGAAATCCCTTTGCAACAGATGAGTTTCCGTATGAAACCCTGAGACTTCGAAGGAGATTGTCTGTTTTGTACACGAAGTGCATTCAATTTTTGCCGTAAGCCTCTGTACTTTCTTGCACATGCTGTGTGGGTGAAATGATGATACCATGCCAACTTCGAACCTTTTCAGAGTTCATTTCAAATGCTTTTCAATTTCATGGTCTTATAGCTCAAAATAATCAGTAAATGCATGAAAAATAACAAATGAAGTCAGAAAGGGTTGTAAATTGATGATACGGCTTTGAATGGTGCATTTTGAACATAGAAAAACTATGGAGTTCATGTAAGTTCAAAAAAATGAAATCCCTTTGTAACAGACGAGTTTCCGTATGTAACCCTGATACTTCGAAGGAGATTGTCTGTTTTGTACACGAAGTGCATCAAGTTTTTGCCGTAAGCCTCTGTACTTTCTTGCACATTCTATGTGGGTGAAATGATGATACCGTGCCAACTTGGAACCTTTTCCGAGTTCATTTCAAATGATTTTCAATTTCATGGTCTTATAGCTGAAAATAATCAGTAAATGCATGAAAAATAACAAATGAAGTCGGAAAGGGTTGTAAATTGATGATGTGGCTTTGAATGGTGCATTTTGAACATAGAAAATCTATGGAGTTCGAATAAGTTTAAAAAATTGAAATCTTTTTGTAACAGACGAGTTTCCGTATGAAACCCTGATACTTCGAAGGAGATTGTCTGTTTTGTACACGAAGTGCATCCAGTTTTTGCCGTAACCCTCTGTACTTTCTTGCACATGCCATGTGGGTGAAATGATGATACCATGCCAACTTGGAACCTTTTCAGTGTTCATTTCAAATGCTTTTCAATTTCATGGTCTTATAGCTCAAAATAATCAGTAGATGCATGGAAAATAACAAATGAAGTCAGATAGGGTTGTAAATTGATGATGTGGCTTTGAATGGTGCATTTTGAACATATAAAAACTATCGAGTTCAAATAAGTTCAAAAAAATGAAATCCCTTTGCAACAGATGAGTTTCCGTATGAAACCCTGAGACTTCGAAGGAGATTGTCTGTTTTGTTCACGAAGTGCATTCAATTTTTGCCGTAAGCCTTTGTACTTTCTTGCACATGCTGTGTGGGTGAAATGATGATAGCATGCCAACTTGGAACCTTTTGAGAGTTCATTTCAAATGCTTTTCAATTTCATGGTCTTATAGCTCAAAATAATCAGTAAATGCATGAAAAATAACAAATGAAGTCGGAAAGGGTTGTAAATTGATAATACGGCTTTGAATGGTGCATTTTGAACATAGAAAAACTATGGAGTTCAAATAACTTCAAAAAATGAAATTCCTTTGTAATAGACGAGTTTCCGTATGAAACCCTGATTCTTCGAAGGAGATTGTTTGTTTTGTACACAAAGTGCATCTAGTTTTTGCTATAAGCCTCTGTACTTTATTGCACATGCTATGTGGGTGAAATGATGATACCATGCCAACTTGGAACCTTTTCAGAGTTCATTTCAAATGTTTTTCAATTTCATGGTCTTATAGCTCAACATAATCAGTAGATGCATGAAAAATAACAAATGAAGTCGGAAAGGGTTGTAAACTGATGAGGTGGCTTTTAATGGTGCATTTTCAACATAGAAAATCTATGGCGTTCGAATAAGTTCAAAAAAATGAAATCCCTTTGTAACAGACGAGTTTCCGTATGAAACCCTGATACTTCGAAAGAGATTGTCTGTTTTGTACACGAAGTGCATCCAGTTTTTGCCATCAGCCTTTGTACTTTTTGCACATGCTATGGGTGAAATGATGAAACCATGACAACTTGGAACCTTTTCAGAGTTCATTTCAAATGCTTTTCAATTTCATGGTCTTATAGCTCAAAATAATCAGTAGATGCATGAAAAATAACGAATGAAGGCAGATAGGGTTGTAAATTGATGATGTGGCTTTGAATGGTGTATTTTGAACATATAAAAACTATGGAGTTCAAATAAGTTCAAAAAAATGAAATCCCTTTATAACAGACGAGTTTCCATATGAAACCCTGATACTTCGAAGGAGATTGTCTGTTTTGTACACGAAGTGCATCCAGTTTTTGCCGTAAGACTCTGTACTTTCTTGCACCTGCTATGTGGGTGAAATGATGATACCATGCCAACTTGGAACCTTTTCATAGTTCATTTCAAATGCTTTTCAATTTCATGGTCTTATAGCTCACAATAATCAGTACATGCATGAAAAATAACTAATGAAGTCGGAAAGGGTTGTAAATTGATGATGTGGCTTTGAATGGTGCATTCTGAACATAGAAAAACTATGGAGTTCGAATAAGTTCAAAAAATGAAATCCCTTTGTAACAGACGAGTTTCCGTATGAAACCCTCATACTTCGAAGGAGATTGTCTATTTTGTACACGAAATGCATCCAGTTTTTGCCGTAAGCCTCTGTACTTTCTTGCACATGCTATGTGGGTGAAGTGATGATACCATGAAAACTTTGAACCTTGTCAGAGTTCATTTCAAATGCTTTTCAATTTCATGGTCTTATAGCTCAAAATAATAAGTAAATGCATGAAAAATAACAAATGAAGTTGGAAAGGGTTGTAAATTAATGATACGGCTTTGAATGGTGCATTTTGAACATAGAAAAACTAGGGAGTTCAAATAAGTTCGAAAATATGAAATCCCTTTGTAACAGACGAGTTTCCTTATGAAACCCTGATACTTCGAAGGAGCTTGTCTGTTTTGTACACGAAGTGCATCCAGTTTTTTCTATAAGCCTCTATACTATCTTGCACAAGCTATGTGGGTGAAATGATGATACCATGCCAACTTGGAACCTTTTCAAAGTTCATTTCAAATGCTTTTCAATTTCATGGTCTTATAGCTCAAAATAATCAGTAAATGCATGCAAAATAACAAATGAAGTCGGAAAGGGTTGTAAATTGATGCTGTGGCTTTGAACCGCGCATTTTGAACATAGAAAAACTATGGAGTTCAAATAAGTTCAAAAAAATGAAATCCCTTTATAACAAACGAGTTTTCGTATGAAACCCTGATACTTCGAAGGAGATTGTTTGTTTTGTACACGAAGTGCATACAGTTTTTGCCGTAAGCCTCTGTACTTTCTTGCACATGCTATGTGGGTGAAATGATGATACCATGCCAACTTGGAACCTTTTCAGTGTTCATTTCAAATGCTTTTCAATTTCATGGTCTTATAGCTCAAAATAATCAGTAGATGCACGAAAAATAACAAATGAAGTCAGATAGGGTTGTAAATTGATGATGTGGCTTTGAATGGTGCATTTTGAACATATAAAAACTATCGAGTTCAAATAAGTTCAAAAAAATGAAATCCCTTTGCAACAGATGAGTTTCCGTATGAAACCCTGAGACTTCGAAGGAGATTGTCTGTTTTGTACACGAAGTGCATTCAATTTTTGCCGTAAGCCTCTGTACTTTCTTGCACATGCTGTGTGGGTGAAATGATGATACCATGCCAACTTGGAACCTTTTCAGAGTTCATTTCAAATGCTTTTCAATTTCATGGTCTTATAGCTAAAAATAACCAGTAAATGAATGAAAAATAACAAATGAAGTTGGAAAGGGTTGTAAATTGATGATACGGCTTTTAATGGTGCATTTTCAACATATAAAAACTATGGAGTTCAAATAAGTTCAAGAAATGAAATCCCTTTGTAACAGACGAGTTTCTGTATGAAACCCTGATACTTCGAAGGAGATTGTCTGTTTTGT
>NC_057803.1:700641996-700643595 GCF_018294505.1 Triticum aestivum
GGTCTTATAGCTCAAAATAACAGTAAATGCATGAAAAATAACAAATGAAGTCAGAAAGGGTTGAAAATTGATGATGTGGCTTTGAATGGTGCAGTTTGAACACAGAAAAAGTATGGAGTCCAAATAAGTTCAAAAAATGAAATCCCTTTGTAACAGACGAGTTTCCGTACGAAACCCTGATACTACGAAAGAGATTGTCCGTTTTGTACACGAAGTGCATCCAGTTTTTGCCATAAGCCTCTCTACTTTCTTGCACGGGCTATGTGGGTGAAATGATGATACCATGCCAACTTTCAACCTTTTCAGAGTTCATTTGTAGTTCTTTTCAATTTCAGGGTCGTATAGCTCAAAATAATCAGTAAATGCATGAAAAATAACAAATGAAGTCAGAAAGGGTTGAAAATTGATGATGTGGCTTTGAATGGTGCATTTTGAACACAGAAAAAGAATGGAGTTCAAATAAGTTCAAAAAATGAAATCCCTTTGTAACAGACGAGTTTCCGTATGAAACCCTCATACTTCGAAAGAGATTGTCCGTTTTGTACACGAAGTGCATCCAGTTTTTGCCGTAAGCCTCTCTACTTTCTTGCACATGCTATGGGGGTGAAATTATGATACCATGCCAAATTTCAACCTTTTCAGAGTTCATTTGTAGTGCTTTTCAATTTCAGGGTCTTATAGCTCCAAATAATCAGTAAATGCATGGAAAATAACAAATGAAGTCAGAAAGGGTTGAAAATTGATGATGTGGCTTTGAATGGTGCATTTTGAACACAGAAAAGGTATGGAGTTCAAATAAGTTCAAAAAATGAAATCCCTTTGTAACAAATTAGTTTCCGTATGAAACCCTGATACTTCGAAATAGATTGTCTGTTTTGTACACGAAGTGCATCCAGTTTTTGCCTTAAGCCTCTCTACTTTCTTGCACATGCTATGTGGGTGAAATGATGATACCATGCCAACTTTCAACCTTTTCAGAGTTCATTTGTAGTGCTTTTCAATTTCAGGGTCTTATAGCTCAAAATAATCAGTAAACGCATGAAAAATAACAAATGAAGTCAGAAAGGGTTGAAAATTGATGATGTGGCTTTGAATGGTGCAGTTTGAACACAGAAAAATTATGGAGTCCAAATAAGTTCAAAAAAATGAAATCCCTTTGTAATAGACGAGTTTTCGTATGAAACCCTGACACTACGAAAGAGATTGTCCGTTTTGTACACGAAGTGCATCCAGTTTTTGCCGTAAGCCACTCTACTTTCTTGCACGTTCTATGTGCGTGAAATGATGATACCATGCCAACTTTCAACCTTTCAGAGTTCATTTGTAGTGCTTTTCAATTTCAGGGTCTTATAGCTCAAAATAATCAGTAAATGCATGAAAAATAACAAATGAAGTCAGAAAGGGTTGAAAAGTTATGATGTGGCTTTGAATGGTTCATTTTGAACACAGAAAAAGTATGGAGTTCAAATAAGTTCAAAAAAATGAAATCCCTTTATAACAGACGAGTTTCCGTATGAAACCCTGATACTTCGAAATAGATTGTCCGTTTTGTACACGAAGTGCATCCAGTTTTTGCCGTAAGCCTCTCTACTTTCTTGC
>NC_057803.1:700647330-700648038 GCF_018294505.1 Triticum aestivum
CTTCGAAGGAGATTGTCTGTTTTGTACACGAAGTGCATCCAGTTTTTGACGTAAGCCTCTGTACTTTCTTGCACATGCTATGTGGGTGAAATGATGATACCATGCCAACTTGGAACCTTTTCAGAGTTCATTTCAAATGCTTTTCAATTTCATGGTGTTATAGCTAAAAATAATCAGTAAATGAATGAAAAATAACAAATGAAGTCGGAAAGGGTTGTAAATTGATGATACGGATTTTAATGGTGCATTTTCAACATATAAAAACTATGGAGTTCAAATAAGTTCAAGAAATGAAATCCCTTTGTAACAGACGAGTTTCCGTATGAAACCCTGATACTTCGAAGGAGATTGTCTGTTTTGTACACGAAGTGCATCAAGTTTTTGCCGTAAGCCTCTGTACTTTCTTGCACATTTTATGTGGGTGAAATGATGATACCATGCCAACTTGGAACCTTTTCATAGTTCATTCCAAATGCTTTTCAATTTCATGGTCTTATAGCTCAAAATAATCAGTAAATGCACGAAAAATAACAAATGAAGTCGGAAAGGGTTGTAAATTGATGATGTGGCTTTGAATGGTGTATTTTGAACATAAAAAAACTATGGAGTTCAAATAAGTTCAAAAAAATGAAATCCCTTTGTAACAGACGAGTTTCCGTATGAAACCTTGATACTTCGAAGGAGATTGTCCGTTTTGTACACGAAGTG
>NC_057803.1:700648048-700654517 GCF_018294505.1 Triticum aestivum
TATTGATTTCACACATCACAATTCATTTGTCGGTATTCCGGTTGCATCAACACGAAGACCGAGGAATGACTAATGATGGCAAGAAGTATCACTGTACCAAGAGTTCATAGGATGGTGTGCAATTCCTATAACAATCCCGATATAAAGATGGTAATACTCCAAGGTAGAACAGAACAAAAGCTGGATTAGCAATTTGATCTGCGGAGCACAACTTCTTTGACCCAATCCTGGATATGGAAGAGGTACTGGAGTTTGTTTCTCCTAGTCATTCTGCGATAGAATGGCTTGACGGACCACAAGAGTAATAGGCATCGATGAATGAATGCACACATAATCTTGACTATCAACTGATAGACGAGGGTCAGAAAACAACTAAAGGGGAACAACTCGAGGAACATATAACTTTCTGAGTTGTGGATGCATAGATTAGTATGTCGAGCGAAGTTCAACATAATTCTTCCGGGTAACCCATGCAGAAAGGTAGAACTGGCAGAGCCACAATATATAATGGAGAACTCATCAAGAGCACTCTGGTTGTGATTGTTCAGTTTAACGAGGAACTTCTGCCATAAGTAGTTCATGGTATTTGGAAGAAGAAGATACCACGGACTTCAAGGACTATCGCAAAGGTTACTAATAACCTAAGGGAGCTAGCAATTACTATCAACATGAAGTAAGTAGAGTGAATCTCGGGTTCAAGAACCCAGGAATAGAATACCTACTACTAAGTAGCATCACGGGATGCTTTCGAGAATGATGGCCAGAATCATCACACTGGGAACACAAATCATGGCTAAATTACTAGATGATCCCCTAAGACACCTAGGGTCATAATACTAGCTCCAACATATATGTCAAGGCAATAAAGTACCTCAACTCACTGATTTATGTGATTAATCTGACCAAAGGCACATCGGAAACAGGAGGAAGGGATTTGCAAATGCATCCGACTATTTAGAAACCTGGGATGACTCGGACAGCATAACGGCTGTAAATGCTCAGAAAGATTTGAGACATTCACAAAAATGGTGGCATAACCACTCAGAAGCACAATGTCAAGGTTTCGAGATCAACAATTAACGTACGGAAGTAGTAGAAACTGAACTCAAGCTTAAATCCAACAATCTATAAATCTACGGATTAGTAACACGTGATCCTGATAGAAAGAAGAGATAGCCTAGTTCTTAATCCCCGTAGGAAAGATAAGATGACTCAGATCAGAAGGGCATAAGGTATAAGGAGTAAAAAGAGCCTTACGTTTCATCCCACAATCAATTCCCTTACATATAACTAAAGCATTTCTAGACTCAACTTCGACCAGTTTGGCTTGGTAATCCTACAGACAGTCAAGCTCTGATACCAACGCTGTCAGGACCCCGACTCAATGCCACATCGATCTAGCATGTAACACCCCATATCACTTTGCGGCCTCACGCACGGTATTCCCACGGGTGTCGCCTTACCTTTGCCCGGGACCGTTTGCGTCTTTTGGCACACGTATATGATAGTGTCGCTAGCATCCATATGGTAAGGAGCCCGGGCTGACATGGCTAGTCGTAAACCCAAAGTGGCACAAACTTACAGGGACAGGCATCCATGACCCAACATCGAACGTGTCGGTCATCAGCGAGTGAATCCAGGCTGTAGCATTGGGCTAGCAGGACTCCGGTGAACCGGGCTGTAGCGGGCTAACAGGACTCCGGTATTCATCGCGTGACATTTCCCCGAAGGGACAGACACAGGAACGAAGAAGGACACATGCCGGCCAGCCTAAGTGTTCCGGAGCAGTAGCAAGCTACCATGGCTCAGTGGAAACACTAGGAGACATTTCCCGGTAAGAGAGGCTACTAAGGATAAACAACTAGATAGTCAGATCCCACACATACCAAGCATTTCAACAACATACACACAATATGCTCGATATGTGCAGATACAACATGGCATCACAACATGACTCTACAACTCAAGTAATTATTCAATAGGCTCCGAGGAGCGAGATATTACAAACATGGGTCTCATGACCCAACAATCAGAGCATACAAGTCAAAGCACATGCGGAAGCTTAACATGTCTGAGTACAGACAACTATAAATGAAAAAGGCTGAGAAGCCTGACTATCTACCAGATCCTGCCGAGGGCACAAGATCGTAGCTGAGGTAACAAGCTAAACGTCGAAGACCACGCGGAATTACTAGTGAGACTGAAGTCTCTCTGCAAAAACATAAAATAGGCAAACGTGAGTACAAATGTACCCAGCAAGACTTACATCAGAACTATCTACATATGCATCATTATCAACAAAGGGGATGGTGGGGTTTAACTGCAGCAAGCCAGCTTTGACTCTGTGGCTATCCTGAACTACGACTGCAAGTAACTCTTTTGAGGTGGCGCACACGAGTCCACATATTCACCATATCAATACACCACTATGGATCCGCTCCCGTCTCCCTACGAGAACGCCATCCATAGCACTCACGCTTATCTTGCGTATTTTAGAGTATCCACTTACACTTGTCTATGAACTATGCAAGGGGTCCAAGTTTCCATATCCGAGGAATCCGGCTATTCGAATAGATGATGTTAACCCTGCAGGGGTGTACTTCTTCACACATGCTCTCGCCACTTACCGCCCTGTACACGTCATGTACCTCGGCAACCTTCAAGCGGAAGCCGGGCGAGGGAGTCGGCCACGACCTGACTAACCGAACAAGTCTCTAGTCCAGGTTTATCGCCTATTCGGGTTCCATCCGCAAGGAGATCCGGCCGGGGTGTCGCTCACGGCCCCAAACGATGTGAGCAGTGTTCCCAAGCCCACCAACCGGGTGCCACTTGGTACACCGTGCCACTGTGCCTAGTCTGTCCCAAGCCCACCTGTACCGGGTGCCACTTGGTAGACTACTAACACTGCCTACAAACACCAGAAACTAGTTGCAACTCCTGGACAGAGATCAAGTTGATTAATAAGTCGAGAGGGGCACTTAAGCATTCCAATGTGTGGTAGTAGCTGGTCATGGATCACCAACACAGAACTCAGTTCCTGAGGACGGCTGCAATGAGACAACCCACCATGTACTCCTACATGGCCTCTCACCGCTACCTTTACCAAATCGTGTTCACACACTTAGTTCACCCATAGTAAGACATGTTCACACGCCTCTGATTCATCCCCGATGAATCAGACCTGACTCAACTCTAAGCAGTAGCAGGCATGACGACAAGCATGAATGAGTAGGCACATCAGGGCTCAAACAACTCCTACTCATGCTAGTGGGTTTCATCTATTTACTGTGGAATGACAGGTCATGCAGAGGATAAAGGGGTTCAGCTACCGCAGCAAGTAACAGTTGAATCGTTGTTGTTCTAATGCAATAACTGAGAGCAGGAGCGAGAGAGTAGGGTTTTATCGAAATGAACAAGGGGGTTTGCTTGCCTGGCACTTCTAAAGATAATATAGCTCTTCATCGGTGTCATCGATCACATCGTCGGTACACGTCTATCGAGAGGGAGCAACACCGGCAAACAGAAGGAAACACAATCAATGCAATGCACAATATGATGCATGCTATGACATGGCAACATGCTGGTGTTTTGAGCTAATGCATCTAGCAACAAGTTAAATGGAGTTGGTTTGAATCCTAGGTTCAAATTCAAACTCCATATGTGATTATTTAAATGCCATTCACTTCATTTGTCCTAAACAGTAGTGACAAGTTGTTCTAACATGCATGAAAATGGTACAGATGGATTCCTTGAATTTTTCTGATAATTTTTCATATATAAATTATTTAATTTGGAGTTACGGTTAATTTTCTATGATTTATTGAAGTTTATACAACTTCTGGAATTTTCTGAATAAAACAAATCCAGAAAACATTACTGCGTCATCCTGACGTCATGATGACGTCAGCAGGTCAACGTGGCACAGTCCAGTCAAACCTGACAGTGGGTCCCGCATGTCAGTGAAATTAGTTTAGTTAGAATTTAATTAAACTAAACTGGGTTAATTAACAGGGCTGGGCCCCACCTGTCAGTGAGTCAGTGGGTTAGCTAAAATTTAATTAGCATCTAAACTAAATTAGCAGGGCCCCGGGCCCACATGTAAATGACCCAGGGGAGGTCAAACCCCTGGTCAACAGGGCCTAACACGCCGGCGGTTCGTCGCCGGTGGCAACAGGCGCGGCGGAGGGCGGCTACGGAGAGCTGGAGCTCACCCGCGCCCGTTTCAGCAAGCAGCAGCAGCTAGGGCGGCCGGAGACGACGGCCCCGAGCTCGGCAGCTGCGGCCGGAGCTCGGGCGTGCTCGGGTTCGGCGTTACACGGCACGGCGAGGTCAGCTGAGGGCCTCTACGGATTACTGGGGTCGTCAGGAGCACTCGAAGGCAACGAGCGCAGGTGGAGGAGCCCGGGAGCACGAAGCTCACCGGCCATGGCGGACGGCGGCTTCGGGTGCTCGTGGGGCGGCGGCTACAGGGCGCGCGCGAGAGAGAGAAGTGAGGGGAAACGACGGCAAGCTCACAGGGAGGCAGCAGGGTGGCTCAGTGGGCTCGGAGACGTGCCAGACGTCGCGAATCGACGGCGGTGAGCTTCGGTGGCCGGCGACGGAAACGACGATGGTGGCGGCGTTGCAGCGCGTCCGGGGCCTCGTGGCTCGGTGGAGAGGAAGAGGGGGTCGAGGCGGAGCCTCTGGGCTAGTCGGGGGAGCGAGGGAGGCCCGGTGGCCGTGGTTTTGGCGAGCGGCGGCGACGGCGACTCTCGGTCATGGGGGGAGAAACAGAGGAGCGAGGGGGAGGGAGGTCCAGAGAGCGAGGGAGAAGTGAGAGGGGGGTCGGGGAGGTGCGTGGCGTCACCGGGGCGTCGAGGAGGAGCCAGGCAGGCTGGGAGGGAGGAGGTGGCCGGGGCGCGTGGCCGCGCGCGCCACCGAGCAGCTTCGGGGCGAGGGGGGGAAGACGACAGGGGGTAGCGGTGGCGGGCTGGGCCGCTGGAGGAGCTGGGCCAGGCTCTGGTGGGCTGCACGGGTGAGGCCAGGTAACTTCCTTCTCTCTCTCTCTTTTATTTCTATTTCAGTTCTGTTTTCTTTTATTTAATCTGTTTTGCCACTGTTTGAATTTAAAAAATAATTCAAACAATGCCAAAAACTCCTCTGAAAATATTTATGCTGCTTAATGGACTTTTCCAAAAGCACATAAAATGTTTCAGGGTATTTGGAAATATATTCTATACAAGTTATGAATATAGTTCCAAATGCAAATATAGTAATGATTTAAATTCAGTGCTCAGAATATTCCTCAAAAATGTTCATTATTTTTGGTTTGGTGCAAAACCCTTGCCAAAATATAACCAACATTACGTAAGGCCATTTTGAAAACATTGAATGCATTTTCCAGGGTTCTTTGCCCCTCTTTTATTTAAGTTTTTGAGGCTTCCAGAATTCCTCAGTTCAAGTTTCAGAAATTTAAATATGATGCCTGGATGAAGATGCAACTATTTACAAACAATAATCTAGGGCTGTGAGAGAACCTTTTCAGAGTACATTTCAAATGCTTTTCAATTTGATGGTCTTATAGCTCAAAATAATCAGTAGATGCATGCAAAATAAAAAATGAAGTTGGAAAGGGTTGTAAATTGATGATGTGGCTTTGAATGGTGCATTTTGAACATAGAAAAACTATGGAGTTCAAATAAGTTCAAAAAAATGAAATCCCTTTGTAACAGACATGTTTCCGTATGAAACCCTGTTAATTCGAAGGAGATTGTCTGTTTTGTACACGAAGTGCATCCAGTTTTTGCCGTAAGCCTTTGTACTTTCTTGCACATGCTATGTGGGTGAAATGATGATACCATGCCAACTTGGAACCTTTCTAGAGTTCATTTCAAATGCTTTTCAATTTGATGGTCTTATAGCTCAAAATAATCAGTAAATGCATGAAAAATAACGAATGAAGTCGGAAAGGGTTGTAAATTGATGATGTTGCTTTGGATGGTGCATTTTTAAGACAAAAAAACTATGGAGTTCGAATAAGTTCAAAAAAGTGAATCCCTTTGTAACAGACGAGTTTTCGTATGAAACCCTCATACTTCGAAGGAGATTGTCTGTTTTGTACACGAAGTGCATCCAGTTTCTGCCGTAAGCCTCTGTACTTTCTTGCGCATGCTATGTGGGTGAAATGATGATACCATGACAACTTGGAACCTTTTCAGAGTTCATTTCAAATGCTTTTCAGTTTCATGGTCTTATAGCTCAAAATAATCAGTAAATTCACGAAAAATAACAAATGAAGTCGGAAAGGGTTGTAAATTGATGATGTTGCTTTGAATGGTGCATTTTGACAATAAAAAACTATGGAGTTCAAATAAGTTCAAAAAAATGAAATCCCTTTGTAACGACGAGTTTCCGTATGAAACCCTCAAACTTCGAAGGAGATTGTCTGTTTCGTACACGAAGTGCGTCCAGTTTTTTCCATAAGCCTCTG
>NC_057803.1:700656024-700656463 GCF_018294505.1 Triticum aestivum
AAATAAGTTCAAAAATATGAAATCCCTTTGTAATAGATGAGTTTCCGTATGAAACCCTCATACTTCGAAGGAGATTGTCTGTTTTGTACATGAAGTGCATCCAGTTTTTGCTATAAGCCTCTGTACTTTCTTGCACATGCTATGTGGGTGAAATGATGATACCATGACAACTTGGAACCTTTTCAGAGTTCATTTCAAATGCTTTTCAATTTGATGGTCTTATAGCTCAAAATAATCAGTAGATGCATGCAAAATAACAAATGAAGTTGGAAAGGGTTGTAAATTGATGATGTCGCTTTGAATGGTGCATTTTGAACATAGAAAAACTATGGAGTTCAAATAAGTTCAAAAATATGAAATCCCTTTGTAATAGACGAGTTTTCGTATGAAACCCTGATACTTCGAAGGAGATTGTCTGTTTTGTACACAAACTGTATCC
>NC_057803.1:700656473-700658005 GCF_018294505.1 Triticum aestivum
ATGCAAAATAACAAATGAAGTTGGAAAGGGTTGTAAATTGATGATGTCGCTTTGAATGGTGCATTTTGAACATAGAAAAACTATGGAGTTCAAATAAGTTCAAAAATATGAAATCCCTTTGTAATAGACGAGTTTCCGTATGAAACCCTGATACTTGGAAGGAGATTGTCTGTTTTGTACACAAACTGTATCCAGTTTTTGCTATAAGCCTCTATACTTTCTTGCACATGCTATGTGGGTGAAATGATGACACCATGCCAACTTGGAACCTTTTCAGAGTACATTTCGAATGCTTTTCAAATTGATGGTCTTATAGCTCAAAATAATCAGTAGATGCATGCAAAATAAAAAATGAAGTTGGAAAGGGTTGTAAATTGATGATGTGGCTTTGAATGGTGCATTTTGAACATAGAAAAACTATGGAGTTCAAATAAGTTCAAAAAATGAAATCCCTTTGTAACAGACATGTTTCCATATGAAACCCTGTTAATTTGAAGGAGATTGTCTGTTTTGTACACGAAGTGCATCCAGTTTTTGCCGTAAGCCTCTGTGCTTTCTTGCACATGCTATGTGGGTGAAATTATGATACCATGCCAACTTGGAACCTTTTCAGAGTTCATGTCAAATGCTTTTCAATTTCATGGTCTTATAGCTCAAAATAATCAGTAAATGCATGAAAAATAACAAATGAAGTCGGAAAGGGTTGTAAATGAATGATATGGCTTTGAGTGGTGAATTTTGAACATAGAAAAACTATGGAGTTCAAATAAGTTCAAAAATATGAAATCCCTTTGTAACAGACGAGTTTCCGTATGAAACCCTCATACTTCGAATGAGATTGTCTGTTTTGTACACGAAGTGCATCCAGTTTTTGCCGTAAGCCTCTGTACTTTCTCGCACATGCTATGATGATGATACCATGCCAACTTGGAACCTTTTCAGAGTTCATTTCAAATGCTTTTCAATTTCATGGTCTTATAGCTCAAAATAATCAGTAGATGCATGCAAAATAACAAATGAAGTCGGAAAGGGTTGTAAATTAATGATACGGCTTTGAATGGTGCATTTTGAACATAGAAAAACTATAGAGTTGAAATAAGTTCAAAAATATGAAATCCCTTTGTAATAGATGAGTTTCCGTATGAAACCCTCATACTTCGAAGGAGATTGTCTGTTTTGTACATGAAGTGCATCCAGTTTTTGCTATAAGCCTCTGTACTTTCTTGCACATGCTATGTGGGTGAAATGATGATACCATGACAACTTGGAACCTTTTCAGAGTTCATTTCAAATGCTTTTCAATTTGATGGTCTTATAGCTCAAAATAATCAGTAGATGCATGCAAAATAACAAATGAAGTTGGAAAGGGTTGTAAATTGATGATGTCGCTTTGAATGGTGCATTTTGAACATAGAAAAACTATGGAGTTCAAATAAGTTCAAAAATATGAAATCCCTTTGTAATAGACGAGTTTTCGTATGAAACCCTGATACTTCGAAGGAGATTGTCTGTTTTGTACACAAACTGTATCC
>NC_057803.1:700658105-700659182 GCF_018294505.1 Triticum aestivum
CTACGTGGGAGTAGTTATGGGTATCCCGACGTCGTGGTATCAGCCGAAGCACTTCAGACGTCAGCGACGGAGCGGCGCGCGCCGAATTGGACTGGAACGCCACTAGGCTAGGTCTGCTTTCGGCCGCCCACGCAACGTGCAGGTGTGCTCAGGGCGATGGGCCCAGACCCCTGCGCGCTTAGGTTTAGACCGGCGTGCTGGCCTCTCTGTTTTGCCTAGGTGGGGCTGCGACGTGTTGATCTTCCGCGGCCGGGCATGACCCAGGAAAGTGTGTCCGGCCAAATGGGATCAAGCGTGTTGGGTTATGTGGTGCACCCCTGCAGGGAAGTTAATCTATTCGAATAGCCGTGATCTTCGGTAACAGGACGACTTGGAGTTGTACCTTGACCTTATGACAACTAGAACCGGATACTTAATAAAACAAACACTTCCAAGTGCCAGATACAACCGGTGGTCGCTCTACCTCAGGGATATGAGGAGGGGATCGCCGGGTAGGATTATGCTATGAGATGTACTTGGAGATGCTACTTGGAGGACTTCAATCTACTCTCTTATACCTGTTGCAAGACGAAGGTGACCCGAAGCGTAGTCTTCGATAAGACTAGCTATCCCCCTCTTATTCTGGCATTCTGCAGTTCAGTCCACTGATATGGCCCTTTACACATATACCCATGCATATGTAGTGTAGTTCCTTGCTTGCGAGTACTTTGGATGAGTACTCACGGTTGCTTTCTCCCCCTTTTCTCCCCTTTTCCTTTCTTTCTGGTTGTCGCAACCAGGTGCTGGAGTCCAGGAGCCAGACGCCACCGTCGACGACGACCCCTACTACACCGGAGGTGCCTACTACTACGTGTTGCCCGCTGACGACGACCTGGAGTAGTTTAGGAGGATCCCAGGCAGGAGGCCTGCGCCTCTTTCGATCTGTATCCCAGTTTGTGCTAGCCTTCTTAAGGCAACTTGTTTAACTTATGTCTGTACTCAGATATTGTTGCTTCCGCTGACTCGTCTATGATCGAGCACTTGTATTCGAGCCCTCGAGGCCCCTGGCTTGTATTATGATGCTTGTATGACTTATTT
>NC_057803.1:700659253-700668295 GCF_018294505.1 Triticum aestivum
AACGGGGCCCTCGCCCCAGAACATTAAAAATAATAATAATAATAATAATAATAATAATAAAATATAAATAAATAAATAATAAATAATAAAATAAATAAAAACAATAAATATAATTAATAAAATTAAAATGATTTAATAATATTATTAATTAATTAATTAATTAATTAAGTTAATTAATCCGGTTTAATTAAATTAATTAACTAGTTAAGTTTAATTAAACTGTAATTAGATTAACCTAAACCCTAATTAATTTAATTAGAGAATGACAGGTGGGTCCCACTGGACCCACATGTCAGGGTTGACTCAGTCAACCCCTGTTGACTGCTGACGTCAGCATGACATCATGCTGACGTCATAAATACATTTTTTTCGAATTAATTAAATAAATAATTAAATTCCAAAATTGTTAAAATCTTTTAAAAATCATATCTTTTAATCCGTAACTCGGATTAAAATATTTTCAACGTGAAAGTTGCTCAGAACGACGAGACGATTCCGGATACGCAGTCCGTTCGTCCACCACACCCCCCTAACCTATCGAACCCGCAACTTTCCCCCTCCGGCTCCTCTGCCCGAAAACACGAAACACCGGGAATACTTTCCCGGATGATTCCCCCTTGACCAGTACCACCTTATACCACGTTAGGGCACGCCTAGCATCGCTTCTTGACATGTCATGCACCGATATGCATCTGTTTACTTGGTATTCATCGTTTCTTCCCCCTCTTCTCTCCGGTAGACTACGAGACCGACGCTGCTGCTGCCCAGTTCGACTACGGAGTTGACGACCCCTCTCTCTTGCCAGAGCAACCAGGCAAGCCCCCCCTTTGATCACCAGATATCGCCTATTCTCCTCTATACTGCTTGCATTAGAGTAGTGTAGCATGTTACTGCTTTCATTAATCCTATTCTGATGCATAGCCTGACATTGTTGCTACACCTGTTGATACCTTACATGCAATCCTAAATGCTTAGCATAGGATGCTAGTATATCATCATTGGCCCTACATTCTTGTCAGTCTGCCTTGCTATACTATCGGGCCGTGATCACCTGGGAGGTGATCACGGGTATATACTATACATACATGCTATACAGTTGGTGACTAAAGTCGGGTCAGCTCGAAGAGTACCCGCGAGTGATTCACGGATTGGGGGCTGAAAGGACCTTTGTCCCGACGGCCCTTTGTGTGGATCTTTGTGGCGGAGCGACAGGGCAGGTTGAGACCGCCTAGGAGAGAGGTGGGCCTGGCCCTGTTCGGCGTTCGCGGACACTTAACACGCTTAACGAGATCTTGGTATTTGATCTGAGTCTGGCTACGAGCCTATACGCACTAACCATCTACGTGGGAGTAGTTATGGGTATCCCGACGTCGTGGTATCAGCCGAAGCACTTCAGACGTCAGCGACGGAGCGGCGCGCGCCGAATTGGACTGGAACGCCACTAGGCTAGGTCTGCTTTCGGCCGCGTACGCAACGTGCAGGTGTGCTATGGGCGATGGGCCCAGACCCCTGTGCGCTTAGGTTTAGACCGGCGTGTTGGCCTCTCTGTTGAGCCTAGGTGGGGCTGCGACGTGTTGATCTTTCGAGGCCGGGCATGACCCAGGAAAGTGTGTCCGGCCAAATGGGATCGAGCGTGTTGGGCTATGTGGTGCACCCCTGCAGGGAAGTTAATCTATTCGAATAGCCGTGATCTTCGGTAACAGGACGACTTGGAGTTGTACCTTGACCTTATGACAACTAGAACCGGATACTTAATAAAACACACCCTTCCAAGTGCCAGATACAACCGGTGGTCGCTCTACCTCAGGGATATGAGGAGGGGATCGCCGGGTAGGATTATGCTATGAGATGCTACTTGGAGATGCTACTTGGAGGACTTCAATCTACTCTCTTATACCTGTTGCAAGACGAAGGTGACCCGAAGCGTAGTCTTCGATAAGACTAGCTATCCCCCTCTTATTCTGGCATTCTGCAGTTCAGTCCACTGATATGGCCCTTTACACATATACCCATGCATATGTAGTGTAGTTCCTTGCTTGCGAGTACTTTGGATGAGTACTCACGGTTGCTTTCTCCCCCTTTTCTCCCCTTTTCCTTTCTTTCTGGTTGTCGCAACCAGGTGCTGGAGTCCAGGAGCCAGACGCCACCGTCGACGACGACCCCTACTACACCGGAGGTGCCTACTACTACGTGTTGCCCGCTGACGACGACCTGGAGTAGTTTAGGAGGATCCCAGGCAGGAGGCCTGCGCCTCTTTCGATCTGTATCCCAGTTTGTGCTAGCCTTCTTAAGGCAACTTGTTTAACTTATGTCTGTACTCAGATATTGTTGCTTCCGCTGACTCGTCTATGATCGAGCACTTGTATTCGAGCCCTCGAGGCCCCTGGCTTGTATTATGATGCTTGTATGACTTATTTTATTTGTAGAGTTGTGTTGTGATATCTTCCCGTGAGTCCCTGATCTTGATCGTACACATTTGCGTGCATGATTAGTGTACGATTGAATCGGGGGCGTCACAAGTTGGTATCAGAGCCGACTGCCTATAGGAATCCCCCTTCCGCACTCCTTGGCCGAAGTCGAGTCTAGACATTACAAAAACTTTTACTAACTTGGCTGTGTGCCTTACGGGCCCACGTCGCCATCGGGTGGTACTAGGATCTTTTACTCCTCGACCTTTGCTCTGGGACTCTGAACTCTTTTCTACTCGGGTTAAACGAATTTACTAACTCTAACATTAGGATCCTGTTACCACGTTCACCCCGAAGTTGGATAAGCCATAGTTATTTTGCAGGATAGCATTTTGAATAGTGCCCGTGTTGTCATTTGACTCCATTGAAACATCTTTGTTTTCAGATGGAACCCGCAAGGCAGGTCGTGCGCCACACTGCGGCCATTGGTGCCTCAGGATCACCTGCTGTGCTAGCTGATATGATGACCTATCTGGGTTATCGCTGGCACCCTGAGTACACTGTCTACGAGGAGTACCAGGACTTTAACCAGGAGCAGTACCGTGCCATCGTCCACCTCTACTCTCGGGAGTATGAGTCCACTACCGTGCTGCACACCGCTCATGGTGTTGGAGTGACCATCGAGATGGCAGTCCACGATGCGGCTCATGCTGCTCTGACACGTCTTCGTGGAGAGTATCAGGCATTGGACACTTCCCCTTTCAGGCACATTCCTATCGCATCTGACGTTGGTGCGGAGGGATACTACACTGCCGCCTACTCCACCGTCACCCGAGAGCCTTTCCACCATCAGCGCCTGGTTCTGCATGCTGATGGGCTGGACCGAGCTAACAGAGCTCTTCGCCACGAGTTGTACACCACTCGTCAGCACCTTTACAGGGCTCTGACGCGGTTGCACCCCTTTGTCCGGTCCGGACAGCTGCCGCGTTCTGCGATCTACCCAGCCAGGACCGTGATGCCCCACGGTGTCGGATGGCCAGAGGTGGGAGGCTACTCCCCCGCACTTGGTCCTCTTCTGCCACCTGAGCGTCGGGTTCTACACCAGAGTATCCGCGGCCCCCAGGCCACTGACGTGGAGGACTATCCGTTGCCTCACTACCAGCTGTCAGGTTACAGCTACCTTCACAGTACCTCCTGGGACTGATGTAGTCTTGCTCATTAGTTTTGGATGCACTCGCGAGCCTGCGTGCCGCCTATGATGACTTAGTCTATGTACGGAACTCTGTGTACTGAACTCTATGTCCGACCCCTTTTGTAAGTTATGCCGACTATCTATGTGGTATCTGTCGTGCTCCTTTCATTATGCATGTTTCATCATGAATGACTCTTGTCTATGCAAATTCTCAATACTGAACTAACCCTGTTATATATTAGCAGGATGGTTAGACCAGCTGGTCGTGCTCGTGGTGGCAACTTCCCACCACCGCCTGAGTACATGGCTGGTATGATCCAACAGCTTGAGATGAATCGCCAGTTCATGGAAAACATGATGGCTCAGTTTCCTCGCCCCAATATGAACCAGCATCCAAACACAACAACTCTGCAGGATTTCATACGCCTCAACCCAAGTGTGTACCGCAGCTCAACCCAGCCGCTGGATGCTGATGACTGGCTCCGTGACATCACCTATGAGATGGAGTCTGCTGATGTAGCCCCTGCCAGCTATGTCACTTTTGCTTCCTTCTTCCTGAAGGGACCCGCAGCGCAATGGTGGGACAGCCACAGGCGTACTCTGCCAGTTGGGACAACCATCTCCTGGCCAGACTTTCAGGCTGCCTTCCGTGCCCGCTTCATTCCTCAGGGAATCATGGACAGGAAGAAGCGTGAGTTTCCCAATCTCACCCAAGGCAACAAGACTGTTGAAGCTTATCAGCGGGAGTTTCTGGACTTATCCCGCTATGCTGAAGAAGACATTGCAACTGATGCTCGCAGACAGGAGAAGTTCCGTGAAGGCCTTCAAGCTGACATCAAGCTCACACTTCTAGTGCATGACTTTGCCGATTTCGCCACCTTGGTGAACAAGGCCATCAATGTCGAGACTGGTCTGCAAGAACACCAGAGCTCTCAAAGGCGCAACCGTGACACGGGATCATCTTCGGGCCCGCCCTCGCAGAAGCGTAAGATATGGATCCCGAACAGCATGTACCGTCCAACTGCACCTGCCCCAAGGCAGTCTTATGCTGCACCTCGTCTGCCGGCTGCTCCAACTAGGCAGCCGAGGCTTCCAGCTCCACCACCCCAAGCTCCTGTTCCTACCCCCGAGAATGGGTTGTGCTTCAGGTGCGGACAACCAGGGCACCGTGCTAGGGAATGCAACCAGAAACAGAATCAACTGGCCCTTCCACCAGCTGGTCGTGGGAACAACCAGGCCCGCAACAACAATGCCAAGTCTTATGGCCGTGTTCATGCCAACCACATTGATCTGAATGAAGCTCAAGACCAGCCTGCTACTGTGATGGGTACACTCCTCGTAAATTCAGTACCAGCATCTGTTTTATTCGATACAGGTGCATCGCATTCATTCATGTCAGAAGATTTTGCATGCTTGCACGACATTAAATGTGAGGACATGAATGCTTCACTATTAGTGCACACCCCTGCGGGCCAATGTCGAACCTCCATGATTTGCAATGACGTCCCTATAGAAATCGAAGGACTGGAATTCCTTGTCTCTCCCATCGTACTGAAGTCCTGTAGCATTGATCTCATTCTGGGAATGGATTGGTTAAAGGCGCATACCGCTTCTATCGTTTGCGCCACTAAGACCGTCCATCTGCTACACCCTTCTGATGAAATAATTAGCTACGATGCTCATCTGGTTCGGAATGCCGAGGCCAGACTTTATGCCTTAAACGCATTGAACGCTGCACCACTTGAGGGCATTGAAAACATTCCCGTCGTGCGTGAATTCCTAGACGTCTTTCCTGAAGAACTCCCAGGGATTCCCCCTGCTAGAGCTGTCGAATTCGTCATCGACTTGAAACCAGGCACCACTCCTATAGCCAAGCGACCCTACAAGATGCCGCCGCATGAACTCCTTGAGCTTAAGGAGGAAATCGATAAATCTCTTCGAAGTGGTTTCATTCGCCCAAGTTGCTCTCCTTGGGGAGCACCTTCTCTCTTTGTCAAGAAGAAAGATGGGACAAATCGATTGGTCCAAGACTACCGTCCTATAAACCAAGCTACCATTCAGAATAAGTATCCTCTTCCTCGGATCAATGATCTGTATGATCAATTAGCTGGATCATCAGTGTTCTCTAAACTCGACTTGAGGTTGGGTTACCACCAGATCCGTGTTCGTAAGGAGGATATCCCCAAGACCGCATTTGTGACTCGTTATGGTTCATACGAGTACACCGTCATGTCTTTCGGCTTAACCAATGCTCCAGCCACCTTCTCTCGCCTGATGAACTATATATTCATGGATTACCTCGACAAGTTCGTCGTGGTTTATCTGGATGATATCCTGATATTTTCCAAGAATGAAGAAGAACATGCTGAACATCTTCGTCTTGTGCTGGAAAAGCTACGAGAGCATCAGCTATATGCCAAGTTCTCCAAGTGTGAATTCTGGCTTCCCGAAGTAACCTATCTTGGGCATGTCATCTCTAAAGATGGTATTGCCGTCAACCCTGAACGAGTTCAGGCTATTCTCGATTGGACTCCTCCGAAGAACGTTAAGCAAGTCAGAAGTTTTCTCGGTCTCGCCAGCTACTGCCGTCGATTCGTCGAGAACTTCTCCAAGATTGCCAGGCCTCTGACTAACCTATTGCATAAGGGCGTCAAGTTCCAATGGACAGATAAATGTCAGGAAAGTTTCCAAGCACTCAAGGACAAGTTAACTTCTGCCCCAGTACTAGCTCCTCCTGATACTAAGAAGGACTTCGTCATTTACTGCGACGCTTCCCGTCAAGGATTAGGCTGTGTCCTAATGCAAGAGCGCAAAGTGGTTGCCTATGCCTCTCGGCAATTGCGCCCTCACGAAGAGAACTACCCAGTTCATGACCTCGAACTTGCTGCTGTCATTCATGCGCTAAAACAGTGGCGACATTACCTACTCGGTAATCGTTGCGAGATCTTCACTGACCACCAAAGCCTGAAGTATCTGTTTACTCAGCCAGACCTGAACCTCCGTCAGCAGAGATGGATGGAGACTGTTGCAGATTTTGATTTGGGTATTTCCTATACCCCAGGCAAGGCTAATGTAATGGCTGATGCCTTGAGCCGCAAGTCTTACTGCAACCACCTCCAGGTTCACAAAGTTCAGCCCTCACTTGTTGATGAATTCAGAAAGCTAAACCTCCATATTGTTCCTCCGGGTGCACTCGCTCCCCCTCCCCCGGAGTTCCGCAAGATGAATCTCCGTGTTGTTTCCCAGGGTTCCCTCTATACCCTGGCTGTTGAACCCGATCTCGTGGGCACCATAAAGACAATGCAGGGATTTGACTCTGAAGTCTACAAGATTAAGCAAGACCTCAAAGAAGGAGGTTCCTCATCCTTCACTATTGCCGATGATGGCGCCTTGTACTTCAAAGGCCGCCTAGTGGTGCCGTGTAAGAAGGAAAACCTGAATATGACCCAGGAGGTTATGAAAGAAGCTCATGATACGCCTCTTTGTATCCATCCTGGTAGTACGAAGATGTATCAAGACATCCGCCAGAGATTCTGGTGGTCTAACATGAAGCAAGACATTGCTCGTTATGTTGCTGAATGTGACGTTTGTCGTCGTATCAAAGCAGAACATCAAAGGCCTGCTGGAACTCTGCAACCTATATCTATTCCGGAATGGAAATGGGACCATGTCGAGATGGACTTCGTTACTGGATTCCCCAAATCGCAGAAAGGCAATGATGCTATTCTTGTCGCCATTGACCGACTTTCTAAAGTTGCACATTTTTTGGCTGTCAAGGAAACGATCACTGCTAGTCAGCTGGCAAACCTCTACATGACCAGAATTGTCTCGCTTCACGGTATTCCATTGGTTATCAGTTCAGACCGTGGCAGTTTATTCACTTCAAGATTCTGGGCAAGTTTCCAAGAAGCTATGGGCACTCATCTATCTTTCAGCACTGCTTTTCATCCTCAGTCACAAGGGCAAGTTGAACGTGTCAACCAAGTTCTCGAAGACATGCTTCGAGCTTGTGTTATTTCCTTCGGCAAGAAATGGGAGGAATCTCTTCCGTATGCTGAGTTCTCTTATAATAATAGCTATCAGGCTAGTCTGAAGATGGCCCCCTTCGAAGTGTTATATGGACGAAAGTGCCGAACCCCTCTAAACTGGTCAGAAACTGGGGAACGTCCACTCTTTGGTCCGGATATTATCCAACATGCCGAAGAGCAAGTCCGCATTATTCGCGAGAATCTCAAGACTGCTCAGTCACGCCAGAAGAGTAATTATGACCGTCATCATAAAGACATGGTCTATCAACCTGGTGAAAAGGCCTATCTTCGCGTTACACCAATGAAGGGTGCTCACCGCTTCGGGATCAAGGGCAAGCTAGCTCCTCGCTATATTGGCCCATTCACTATTCTGGAAAGGCGTGGAAAAGTGGCATATCAACTGGAGCTTCCGTCGAACCTTTCTCAGGTTCACGATGTGTTCCATGTGTCACAACTCCGCCGTTGTTTCAAGGACCCAATCCGAGCTGTGGATCATGAAGTGCTCGAATTGCAACAGGACCTCTCCTATAAAGAGCATCCGGTCCGCATTCTCGACCAAGCTGAACGCCGCACACGCCAGAAGGCGATCAAGTTCCTCAAGGTCCAGTGGTCGAATCACTCTGAAGACGAAGCCACCTGGGAACGCGAGGATCGCCTGCGTGATGAATACCCCGCACTGTTTCTGTGACGCCCCCGATTCAATCGTACACTAATCATGCACGCAAATGTGTACGATCAAGATCAGGGACTCACGGGAAGATATCACAACACAACTCTACAAATAAAATAAGTCATACAAGCATCATAATACAAGCCAGGGGCCTCGAGGGCTCGAATACAAGTGCTCGATCATAGACGAGTCAGCGGAAGCAACAATATCTGAGTACAGACATAAATTAAACAAGTTTGCCTTAAGAAGGCTAGCACAAACCGGGATACAGATCGAAAGAGGCGCAGGCCTCCTGCCTGGGATCCTCCTAACTACTCCTGGTCGTCGTCAGCGGGCTGCACGTAGTAGTAGGCACCTCCAGTGTAGTAGGGGTCGTCGTCGACGGTGGCGTCTGACTCCTGGACTCCAGCATCTGGTTGCGACAACCAGAAAGAAAGGAAAAGGGGGAAAAGGGGGGAGAAAGCAACCGTGAGTACTCATCCAAAGTACTCGCAAGCAAGGTTCTACACTACATATGCATGGGTATATGTGTAAGGAGGCCATATCAGTGGACTGAACTGCAGAATGCCAGAATAAGAGGGGGATAGCTAATCCTATCGAAGACTACGCTTCTGGCAGCCTCCGCCTCGCAGCATGTAGGAGAGAGTAGATTGAAGTCCTCCAAGTAGCATCTCCAAGTAGCATCGCATAGCATAAACCTACCCGGCGATCCTCTCCTCGTCGCCCTGCGGAAAAGCGATCACC
>NC_057803.1:700668973-700670689 GCF_018294505.1 Triticum aestivum
CCAATTCGGCGCGCGCCGCTCCGTCGCTGACGTCTGAAGTGCTTCGGCTGATACCACGACGTCGGGATACCCATAACTACTCCCACGTAGATGGTTAGTGCGTATAGGCTCGTAGCCAGACTCAGATCAAATACCAAGATCTCGTTAAGCGTGTTAAGTATCCGCGAACGCCGAACAGGGCCAGGCCCACCTGTCTCCTAGGTGGTCTCAACCTGCCCTGTCGCTCCGCCACAAAGTAACAGTCGAGGGCCGTCGGGAACCCAGGCCCACCTCTACCGGGATGGAACCACCTGTCCTTTCAGCCCCCTCGTCAGAATCACTTGCGGGTACTCAATGAGCTGACCCGACTTTAGTCACCATCTGTATAGTATGTATGTATGTATAGTATATACCCGTGATCACCTCCCAAGTGATCACGGCCCGATAGTATAGCAAGGCAGACTGACAAGAATGTAGGGCCAATGATGATAAACTAGCATCCTATACTAAGCATATAGGATCGCAGGTAAGGTATCAACAGATGTAGCGATAATGTCAGGCTATGCATCAGAATAGGATTAACGAAAGTAGTAACATGCTACACTACTCTAATGCAAGCAGTATAGAGTAGAATAGGCGATATCTGGTGATCAAGGGGGGGCTTGCCTGGTTGCTCTGGCAAGAAGGAGGGGTCGTCAACTCCGTAGTCGAACTGGGCAGCAGCAGCGTCGGTCTCGTAGTCTACCGGAGATAAGAGGGGGAAGAAACAATGAATACAATGCAAACATAAACACGACGATGCGTGACGTGACAAAGAGCGGTGCTAGGTGTGCCCTAACGTGGTATGAGGTGGTACCGGTTAAGGGGGGAAACATCCGGGAAGTATTCCCGGTGTTTCGCGTTTTCGGGCAGAGGAGCCGGAGGGGGGAAAGTTGCGAGTTCGATAGGTTAGGGGTGTGTGGCGGACGAACGGACTGCGTATCCGGAATCGTCTCGTCGTTCTGAGAAACTTTCATGTACAAAGTTTTTTCATCCGAGCTACGGTTTATTTTATATGATTTTTCAAAGTTTTAAACAATTTCTAAATTTTTTGAATTTATTTATTATTTCAGAATTAAAGGTGAAATTGCTAAGTGTACCCACAGCTTGTACACAACAATGTACTAAAGGGGCTGACAGGTGGGGTCCAGTTGACTTCCCAGTCAACAGTCAACTGGGACCGTTGACTGGTCAAAGGGGTCTAATGGGACCCTCCTGTCAATGACTAGACTAGTCCAGTCAGCAGTTTGACTTGGTCAAACTGGACAGCAGGCCCACCTGTCATTGGCTATACTGTTAATTAACAGTAGTTAATTAGGTTAAGTAGTTAATTAGGTTAATTAAATTAGGATTAATTAAGTTAATTAATTAATTAATTAATTAATTAATTTAATTTTATTATTATTATTTTTTTAATTCCTTTTTTTTTGTGCGGGTCCACATGGCAGTGGCCCGAACCGGCCGCAGCTGGGCACCTGTGGCTGCATAGGGCGCCGGCGGCCACTGCGGTCGTGCACGTCGTGGGCAGCAGGGGGAGGCCGGGGTAGGGGCGGAGCAGAGCAGCCCGGCGGCAGGTGGGGCACGGCAGGGGGCGCGCGAGCACGCGGGAGCAGGCAGCAGCAGCAGAGCGGGGCCGCCAACGTGGGGCGCCGTACGGGGAAGCGGGGAGGGGCCGGGGACGGGACGGCCCGGCGCGGC
>NC_057803.1:700671459-700678791 GCF_018294505.1 Triticum aestivum
TTTTTTTTGTTTTGTTTTCTGTTTTCTTTTCTTTATCTATTTTCTTTTAATTTCTGTTTTATAAAATATAAATACAACTCCTAATTTAATGTTATAATTTATTCTACTGCCCCAAAAGTTTGACACCTAATTAAAACAGTTTGCATTATCATTATTTTTAAAAGGCATTTAATTAATTGTCATAGTTGCTATTTTAATTAGTTTAGAGCCTTTAAACATTTTATAAAAATGTGGTTTCACCTCCATAATTACCTATGTATTATTTGGTTCACTCCGAACATTTTAGTTTTAATATTTGAAAACTTTTATTGTTTGCCTATTTTTGAATTTGAATTGGAATTGGTTTCGAACTAACTCGAGATTAGCAACTATAAACGAGGTGACGTGGCACCATTAGCAGAGGATCACTGTAGCTTAATTACCCGGGCGTCACAATTCTCCTCCACTACAAGAAATCTCGTCCCGAGATTTAAGAGGGGAGTAAGGGGGAAAGTTTTGGTTACGATATTCTAATGGATCTTCTCGAAGAAGTTAACCCCTTTCGTTGAGGTCTTCAACTATTTATTCCAATGCATCATGATAAAGTTGTCGTCCTTTCTTCGGGAACTCCATCGTACTTATGAAAGGATAAGGGGCAGCTCAGCTATGACAGAATGCTTTTGAGGGAAACAATCTGGGGTTAACCCATGAATGAGCAAAAGATTATCTCTCGAGTTGAACATATGAAATACATCGAGAGTAAGGTACGAAGGTACAATAAGAGGTTCCAAGCGGATAGATAGTTGCTCGAAGTCTGAACCAGAGTGAGAAAGGGGTTCAGAGTAGCGAGAGTAAGTATTGCGTCTGATACCATAACAGATTACTAGGCATGTGGCCCGTGAATTACATACGGAGTCAAGCTCGAGGAATAACTTTGACAACAGGGTGTATAGGAGAGTCAAGTTTCGATCCTGTGGAACTGTGGGTTATGGGCCCACCATGTGGGTTAAAAGTAGGAAAGGCAGTGACGTCTTGCACAATCATGTAGGCAAGGCACGTTAGAGGATAGACTGACAGTTATGTCGGCAACAATGTCGGTACCAAGGGCGAGGGACGAAGAGAACCATCTTCCTGCTCGTTGAACGAGGCGGACCAATAGGCAAAGTTCTCGTCCATCGGTGGTTACAGGAATGTCCTCACCAAAATAACAGGGTCTTTCTGACAGAATTGTACACCGAGGAGTTTACATAAGCAGCAGAATATTGCTGCTTAGATCATATAGATCACAAGAAAGGTTCAAACAACCAATGGAAAGTAAAATATGATTATCATATTAAACAGAACAATGGAAAGGAAAACATGTTTAAACACATAATTCAGGGATATATCCTTCCCAAGGACAAGCAGAGCATGATATCCGTGGCAGGATATAATGTAGAAAACTCTTTAGGTACGGGGGAGAATTTTCATGACATTACCCATACAACGGTGTTAGGATAAATGATAAATAAAATTTAGCATCGTGCTTCAAATGTTCCTGTTGAAAATCGGAGTACCATTGACATGCTTCGAGATAGCATTGACATGGTCTTCAGGTGAAGATCAGACTTTGGAAACACGAAGGATCCATCAGGAATAACTTGTAGATTAAGTCTTACAATTTCCTCATGGATGAACGGATAACCTTGCTGAAAAGGAATCTATAATCATAGGTCCTCCAGTCGGGGGGGGGGGTGCTAGGCATGACATCATGTTACCGGGTCATCAGAGGATCAACATTATAACTCTTGGAAAGTTGTCCCAACCATCATATCTGACCGAGATTCATATCCAGTTGGTGTCATGATACCTCAGACTCAAGGGGTCCGAGAGGAAAAGGTGCAACACAAATCGACGAAATGACATTGCAAGATTCTCGGGAAATGAACTATGGGAGCGGGTTTCTGAAGCAATAGTTCATCATTAAACCAAGGAGAGGATGAGGAGGTGGCTGATAGGCTCAGCAACAAATCATCGAGATTTCCAAAGGATTTATTTCCACAATTATGTGAACAAAGAAATATCATTTGTCAGATCAATTGATATAATGATGTATGCTCGAGGGAAAACATACACAACTGAAAAATTGGTAGAAGGGTGCACCCAGGAATCTGGACTAGGCAGCACGATCAATGTTCAAATGATGATTCAATAAGCAATAGACTTAGAATGAAATTGTAGACCAATAACTTCAAAGCAATAGGGTTGCTAGAAGTTTAGAATTTACACATCACAGACCATTTGTTGGTATTCCGGTTAGAAACAACACGGAGACCAGGAAAAGAATGGTGATGGTGATAAGTATCACTTGTATCAAGAATTCTCCAGAGGTGGTGAAATTCTCACCACATTCTTGACAAAAAAAAGGGATGGTAATACTTCCGAGGTAAGGAAGATCAACTGCTGGGTAGCAGTGGTCTCAAGGTTTACACAAAACACGAACAAGTTGTGTTGGACGGAAGGCAATAAAGTGGTCGATGAGAACATGAATCATCGAGGGGCAAGGATGGTATTACCCATCATGAATTCAATTGAATTCCTGGAAGAGCTCATAAGGTTGATGATGATCACGACACAATTGTCGAGAGATTTCATGCAGATGTAGTCAATCAGCGACGACATCAAGTCAAAGGAATGATGAAGCAAGAGGTTATTGGAACCACAGTTACGACACAAACTCAAACTCAAGCTTGTTGTTTAAGGTGAAAGGGAATGACGAGGAAAATCAACGTAAGCTTAATTCATCGTCGAAAATTGTGCTCCGAGAAGAAGGACCGGGTAGCACAGTTAAAATCATCACGACAATGATATAGCCAAACAGGCTAGGAATGACATGATCGGGTACAAACTCGTACTTATAGAAGCTTACTGAAGAGTGGTTGAACCGTAGAGCGGACTCGGTTCAGTTATCGATGTCTTTGAGTGTTCAATAACTCAGAGCCCATGAAAAATTGTAATCAGTGAGTAGGTAGTACTTGATGAAGAACTCATAGGAAGTTATGCAGTTCCAAGATAATCTCGAGATACCATGGGGTAATACTCGACGACAGATCAAAGTAGAGGTTGTACCGGGGTATTGATCCACAGAAGACAAGTGCTTACACTTGCATCAAAAATGGTATTTAAAGGAGAACATGGTCGGAACCACGATTGTAAAAGGCCATACCCCAGATATAAGATGAACTTATATCAAGGGAATAATTAATTTTAAA
Source organism: Triticum aestivum (assembly GCF_018294505.1). Classification (NCBI taxonomy): domain Eukaryota; kingdom Viridiplantae; phylum Streptophyta; class Magnoliopsida; order Poales; family Poaceae; genus Triticum; species Triticum aestivum. The sequence continues at coordinate 700,674,690 of NC_057803.1, forward strand.
AGAAGCTTCGATGAGAAGATGTACATCGGGTCCATGGGCATGAACACAAAGTTCAAGGTCGACTCCCACTTCTCCAATGCATAACCTTTCATCCACTTCTCGCGTTCGATAAAGTTGAAGTGTTGAAATTTTATCTGGCAAAATACCAGAAGAGTACGACTCGTGAAAACTTTCGAGTTCACACATATTAAGGAAGGCATAGGTTCAACCCATCGGGGCATCTTAGAATCATATAACAAAATCTTTAGAAGTAATTAACTCAAGCTCGAAGGCAGAGCATGGTTGAGAAAGCAGATGATACAATTTACCAAAAGCATTATGTATCCGAGAAAAGGCTCACAAGTTTATTGAATATGAAGGGCGTTGTCAGATAAAATCCAACAAAGGATCTGGTGGTCCACAAGGGATCTAACGTGAGCATCGGTACTCAACTAGAGGAAGCAGATTATAAAAACAACTGACTAACTCAATTGTCAAATGCAAAGGAATTATGATTTCCAAATCAAGGGATCAGAAGCAATGTTCTGATTAGGGGTGGACAAGTTGAATAGCCTTAGGGTACAATCAAAGACAATTGGATTGGTCGAGAACCAATTCCAGTTAAAAGAATGGAAGCTCAGTCGGAAAGGTAATTTATAAGGATCAATGATGTTTGCGGGTATTCGCAAACATATTGAGTCAACAAACTCAAAATGATAATGACAAGGAATGTCAATAAGACTATGAGACTTATGGGACTAACCATAATGCAAGCAAGCAGGAATTTCAAGAGGAATAGGCTGCTCGGGATTTACGGAAGAACGAATGGCATTTCGAAGACTTTTGTGAAATACATGAACCAACTGGGGATGAGTGGATACTCGATAAGTGCAAGAAATTATTTGAAGGGGTATTCATGTGGCAAGGAACTGCTAGGCAGTAGACGCAAAGTATTCTCGGAACAATAGAGAAAACTTCGGGGTACCTTGTAATAACAAGATCAATGGGGGAGGATCGTATGAATGGCAAGTGTAAGTAGTTATCCATAAGGGTTTATCGGTGGTCGAGAATTGCAAAAGCAACGGGCACAAGGTCTCAAGAGAAAATCGGAGAGTATCTCCGAAATCTTCTGGTGCAGCAGGCGGTCATCGGTAACAAATGGCTCTCCGGGAGAAAGTACTTGCGAGAACCTATAGTTAGTTTTGTTTTTAGCAAAATCATTTAACCCGAATAGAAGAGAGCTCAGAGTCCCAGAGTAAAGATCGAGGAGTAAAAGATCCTAATACCACCCAATGGCGACGTGGGCCCATGGGCCACACAGCCAAGTTAGTAAAAGTTTTGTAAAGTCTAGACTCAACTTCGGCCAAGGAGTTGGAAGGGGGATTCCTACAGGCAGTCGGCTCTGATACCAACTTGTGACGCCCCCGATTCAATCGTACACTAATCATGCACGCAAATGTGTACGATCAAGATCAGGGACTCACGGGAAGATATCACAACACAACTCTACAAATAAAATAAGTCATACAAGCATCATAATACAAGCCAGGGGCCTCGAGGGCTCGAATACAAGTGCTCGATCATAGACGAGTCAGCGGAAGCATCAATATCTGAGTACAGACATAAGTTAAACGAGTTGCCTTAAGAAGGCTAGCACAAACTGGGATACAGATCGAAAGAGGCGCAGGCCTCCTGCCTGGGATCCTCCTAAACTACTCCAGGTCGTCGTCAGCGGGCAGCACGTAGTAGTAGGCACCTCCAGTGTAGTAGGGGTCGTCGTCGACGGTGGCGTCTGGCTCCTGGGCTCCAGTATCTGGTTGCGGCAACCAGGAAGAAAGGAAAGGGGAAAAAAGGGGGGAGAAAGCAACCGTGAGTACTCATCCAAAGTACTCGCAAGCAAGGAACTACACTACATATGCATGGGTATATGTGTAAGGAGGCCATATCAGTGGACTGAACTGCAGAATGCCAGAATAAGAGGGGGATAACTAATCCTGTCGAAGACTACGCTTCTGGTCACCTTCGTCTTGCAACAGACAGAAGAGGGTAGGTCGACGTCCTCCAAGTAGCATCTCCAAGTAACATCTCATAGCATAATCCTACCCGGCGATCCCCTCCTCATATCCCTGAGGTAGAGCGACCACCGGTTGTATCTGGCACTTGGAAGGGTGTGTTTTATTAAGTATCCGGTTCTAGTTGTCATAAGGTCAAGGTACAACTCCAAGTCGTCCTGTTACCGAAGATCACGGCTATTCGAATAGATTAAACTTCCCTGCAGGGGTGCACCACATAGCCCAACACGCTCGATCCCATTTGGCCGGACACACTTTCCTGGGTCATGCCCGGCCTCGGAAGATCAACACGTCGCAGCCCCACCTAGGCAAAACAGAGAGGTCAGCACGCCGGTCTAAACCTAAGTGCGCAGGGGTCTGGGCCCATCGCCCTGAGCACACCTGCACGTTGCGTGGGCGGCCGAAAGCAGACCTAGCCTAGTGGCGTTCCAGTCCAATTCGGCGCGCGCCGCTCCGTCGCTGACGTCTGAAGTGCTTCGGCTGATACCACGACGTCGGGATACCCATAACTACTCCCACGTAGATGGTTAGTGCGTATAGGCTCGTAGCCAGACTCAGATCAAATACCAAGATCTCGTTAAGCGTGTTAAGTATCCGCGAACGCCGAACAGGGCCAGGCCCACCTGTCTCCTAGGTGGTCTCAACCTGCCCTGTCGCTCCGCCACAAAGTAACAGTCGAGGGCCGTCGGGAACCCAGGCCCACCTCTACCGGGATGGAACCACCTGTCCTTTCAGCCCCCTCGTCAGAATCACTTGCGGGTACTCAATGAGCTGACCCGACTTTAGTCACCATCTGTATAGTATGTATGTATGTATAGTATATACCCGTGATCACCTCCCAAGTGATCACGGCCCGATAGTATAGCAAGGCAGACTGACAAGAATGTAGGGCCAATGATGATAAACTAGCATCCTATACTAAGCATATAGGATCGCAGGTAAGGTATCAACAGATGTAGCGACAATGTCAGGCTATGCATCAGAATAGGATTAACGAAAGCAGTAACATGCTACACTACTCTAATGCAAGCAGTATAGAGTAGAATAGGCGATATCTGGTGATCAAGGGGGGGCTTGCCTGGTTGCTCTGGCAAGAAGGAGGGGTCGTCAACTCCGTAGTCGAACTGGGCAGCAGCAGCGTCGGTCTCGTAGTCTACCGAAGATAAGAGGGGGAAGAAACAATGAATACAATGCAAACATAAACACGACGATGCGTGACGTGACAAAGAGCGGTGCTAGGTGTGCCCTAACGTGGTATGAGGTGGTACCGGTTAAGGGGGGAAACATCCGGGAAGTATTCCCGGTGTTTCGCGTTTTCGGGCAGAGGAGCCGGAGGGGGGAAAGTTGCGAGTTCGATAGGTTAGGGGTGTGTGGCGGACGAACGGACTGCGTATCCGGAATCGTCTCGTCGTTCTGAGCAACTTTCATGTACAAAGTTTTTTCATCCGAGCTACGGTTTATTTTATATGATTTTTCAAAGTTTTAAACAATTTCTAAATTTTTTGAATTTATTTATTATTTCAGAATTAAAGGTGAAATTGCTAAGTGTACCCACAGCTTGTACACAACAATGTACTAAAGGGGCTGACAGGTGGGGTCCAGTTGACTTCCCAGTCAACAGTCAACTGGGACCGTTGACTGGTCAAAGGGGTCTAATGGGACCCTCCTGTCAATGACTAGACTAGTCCAGTCAGCAGTTTGACTTGGTCAAACTGGACAGCAGGCCCACCTGTCATTGGCTATACTGTTAATTAACAGTAGTTAATGAGGTTAAGTAGTTAATTAGGTTAATTAAATTAGGATTAATTAAGTTAATTAATTAATTAATTAATTAATTTAATTTAATTTTTTTATTATTATTTTTTTTTAATTCCTTTTTTTTTGTGCCGGTCCACATGGCAGTGGCCCGAACCGGCCGCAGCTGGGCACCCGTGGCTGCATAGGGCGCCGGCGGCCACTGCGGTCGTGCACGCCGTGGGCAGCAGGGGGAGGCCGGGGTAGGGGCGGAGCAGAGCAGCCCGGCGGCAGGTGGGGCACGGCAGGGGGCGCGC
>NC_057803.1:700681292-700685792 GCF_018294505.1 Triticum aestivum
AACGGGGCCCTCGCCCCAGAACATTAAAAATAATAATAATAATAATAATAATAATAATAAAATATAAATAAATAAATAATAAATAATAAAATAAATAAAAACAATAAATATAATTAATAAAATTAAAATGATTTAATAATATTATTAATTAATTAATTAATTAATTAAGTTAATTAATCCGGTTTAATTAAATTAATTAACTAGTTAAGTTTAATTAAACTGTAATTAGATTAACCTAAACCCTAATTAATTTAATTAGAGAATGACAGGTGGGTCCCACTGGACCCACATGTCAGGGTTGACTCAGTCAACCCCTGTTGACTGCTGACGTCAGCATGACATCATGCTGACGTCATAAATACATTTTTTTCGAATTAATTAAATAAATAATTAAATTCCAAAATTGTTAAAATCTTTTAAAAATCATATCTTTTAATCCGTAACTCGGATTAAAATATTTTCAACGTGAAAGTTGCTCAGAACGACGAGACAATTCCGGATACGCAGTCCGTTCGTCCACCACACCCCCCTAACCTATCGAACCCGCAACTTTCCCCCTCCGGCTCCTCTGCCCGAAAACACGAAACACCGGGAATACTTTCCCGGATGATTCCCCCTTGACCAGTACCACCTTATACCACGTTAGGGCACGCCTAGCATCGCTTCTTGACATGTCATGCACCGATATGCATCTGTTTACTTGGTATTCATTGTTTCTTCCCCCTCTTCTCTCCGGTAGACTACGAGACCGACGCTGCTGCTGCCCAGTTCGACTACGGAGTTGACGACCCCTCTCTCTTGCCAGAGCAACCAGGTAAGCCCCCCCTTTGATCACCAGATATCGCCTATTCTCCTCTATACTGCTTGCATTAGAGTAGTGTAGCATGTTACTGCTTTCATTAATCCTATTCTGATGCATAGCCTGACATTGTTGCTACACCTGTTGATACCTTACCTGCAATCCTAAATGCTTAGCATAGGATGCTAGTTTATCATCATTGGCCCTACATTCTTGTCAGTCTGTCTTGCTATACTATCGGGCCGTGATCACCTGGGAGGTGATCACGGGTATATACTATACATACATGCTATACAGTTGGTGACTAAAGTCGGGTCATCTCGAAGAGTACCCGCGAGTGATTCACGGATTGGGGGCTGAAAGGACCTTTGTCCCGACGGCCCTCTGTGTGGATCTTTGTGGCGGAGCGACAGGGCAGGTTGAGACCGCCTAGGAGAGAGGTGGGCCTGGCCCTGTTCGGCGTTCGCGGACACTTAACACGCTTAACGAGATCTTGGTATTTGATCTGAGTCTGGCTACGAGCCTATACGCACTAACCATCTACGTGGGAGTAGTTATGGGTATCCCGACGTTGTGGTATCAGCCGAAGCACTTCAGACGTCAGCGACGGAGCGGCGCGCGCCGAATTGGACTGGAACGCCACTAGGCTAGGTCTGCTTTCGGTCGCCCACGCAACGTGCAGGTGTGCTCAGGGCGATGGGCCCAGACCCCTGCGCGCTTAGGTTTAGACCGGCGTGCTGGCCTCTCTGTTTTGCCTAGGTGGGGCTGCGACGTGTTGATCTTCCGCGGCCGGGCATGACCCAGGAAAGTGTGTCCGGCCAAATGGGATCAAGCGTGTTGGGTTATGTGGTGCACCCCTGCAGGGAAGTTAATCTATTCGAATAGCCGTGATCTTCGGTAACAGGACGACTTGGAGTTGTACCTTGACCTTATGACAACTAGAACCGGATACTTAATAAAACACACCCTTCCAAGTGCCAGATACAACCGGTGGTCGCTCTACCTCAGGGATATGAGGAGGGGATCGCCGGGTAGGATTATGCTATGAGATGCTACTTGGAGATGCTACTTGGAGGACTTCAATCTACTCTCTTATACCTGTTGCAAGACGAAGGTGACCCGAAGCGTAGTCTTCGATAAGACTAGCTATCCCCCTCTTATTCTGGCATTCTGCAGTTCAGTCCACTGATATGGCCCTTTACACATATACCCATGCATATGTAGTGTAGTTCCTTGCTTGCGAGTACTTTGGATGAGTACTCACGGTTGCTTTCTCCCCCTTTTCTCCCCTTTTCCTTTCTTTCTGGTTGTCGCAACCAGGTGCTGGAGTCCAGGAGCCAGACGCCACCGTCGACGACGACCCCTACTACACTGGAGGTGCCTACTACTACGTGTTGCCCGCTGACGACGACCTGGAGTAGTTTAGGAGGATCCCAGGCAGGAGGCCTGCGCCTCTTTCGATCTGTATCCCAGTTTGTGCTAGCCTTCTTAAGGCAACTTGTTTAACTTATGTCTGTACTCAGATATTGTTGCTTCCGCTGACTCGTCTATGATCGAGCACTTGTATTCGAGCCCTCGAGGCCCCTGGCTTGTATTATGATGCTTGTATGACTTATTTTATTTTTAGAGTTGTGTTGTGATATCTTCCCGTGAGTCCCTGATCTTGATCGTACACATTTGCGTGCATGATTAGTGTACGATTGAATCGGGGGCGTCACATACACGAAGTGCATCCAGTTTTTTCCGTAAGCCTCTGTACTTTCTTGCAAATGCTATGTGGGTGAAATGATGATACCATGCCAACTTGGAACCTTTTCAGAGTTCATTTCAAATGCTTTTCAATTTGATGGTCTTATAGCTCAAAATAATCAGTAAATGCACGAAAAATAACAAATGAAGTCGGAAAGGGTTGTAAATTGATAATACGACTTTGAATGGTGCATTTTGAACATATAAAAACTATGGAGTTCAAATAAGTTCAAAAAATGGAATCCCTTTGTAACAGACGAGTTTCCATATGAAACCCTGATACTTCGAAGGAGATTGTCTGTTTTGTACACGAAGTGCATCCAGTTTTTGCCATAAGCCTCTGTACTTTCTTGCACATTCTATGTGGGTGAAATGATGATACCATGCCAACTTGGAACCTTTTCAAATTTCATGTCAAATGCTTTTCAATTTCATGGTCTTATAGCTCAAAATAATCAGTAAATGCTTGAAAAATAACAAATGAAGTCGGAAAGGGTTGTAAATTGATGTTGTGGCTTTGAATGGTGCAGTTTGAACATAGAAAAACTATGGAGTTCGAATAAGTTCAAAAAAATGAAATCCCTGTGTAACAGATGAATTTCCGTATGAAACCCTAATACTTCGAAGGAGATTGTCTGTTTTGTACATGAAGTGCATCCAGTTTTTGCCGTAAGCCTCTGTACTTTCTTGCACATGCTATGTGGGTGAAATGATGATACCATGCCAACTTGGAAGCTTTTCAGAGTTCATTTCAAATGCTTTTCAATTTCATGGTCTTATAGCTCAAAATAGTCAGTAAATTCACGAAAAATAACAAATGAAGTCGGAAAGGGTTGTAAATTGATGATACGGCTTTGAATCGTGCAATATGAACATATAAAAACTATGGAGTGCAAATAAGTTCAAAAAAATGAAATCCCTTTGTAACAGACGAGTTTCCGTATGAAACCCTCATACTTCGAAGAAGATTGTCTGTTTTGTACACGAAGTGCATCCAGTTTTTGCCATAAGCCTCTGTACTTTCTTGCACATGCTATGTGGGTGAAATGATGATACCATGCTAACTTGGAACCTTTTCAGAGTTCATTTCAAATGCTTTTCAATTTCATTGTCTTATAGCTCAAAATAATCAGTAAATGCATAAAAAATAACAAATGAAGTCGGAAAGGGTTGTAAATTGATGATGTGGCTTTGAATGGTGCATTTTGAACATAGAAAAACTATGGAGTTCAAATAAGTTCAAAAATATGAAATCCCTTTGTAACAGACGAGTTTCTGTATGAAACCCTAATACTTTGGAGGAGATTGTCTGTTTTGTACACGAAGTGCATCCAGTTTTTTCTATAAGCCTCTGTACTTTCTTGCACATGCTATGTGGGTGAAATGATGATACCATGACAATTTGGAACCTTTTCAGAGCTCATTTCAAATGCTTTTTCAATTTGATGGTCTTATAGCTCAAAATAATCAGTAGATGCATGCAAAATAACAAATGAAGTTGGAAAGGGTTGTAAATTGATGATGTTGCTTTGAATGGTGCCTTTTGAACATAGAAAAAGTATGGAGTTCAAATAAGTTCAAAAAAATGAAATCCCTTTGTAACAGACGAGTTTCCGTATGAAACCCTGATACTTCGAAGGAGATTGTCTGTTTTGTACACGAAGTGCATCCAGTTTTTGCCGCAAGCCTCTGTGCTTTCTTGCACATTCTATGTGGGTGAAATAATGATACCATGCCAACTTGGAACCTTTTCAGAGTTCATTTCAAATGCTTTTCAATTTCATGGTCTTATAGCTCAAAATAATCAGTAAATGCATGAAAAATAACAAATGAAGTCGGAAAGGGTTGTAAATTGATGATGTGGCTTTGAATGGTGCATTTTGAACATAGAAAAACTATGGAGTTCAAATAAGTTCAAAAAAATGAAATCCCTTTGTAACAGACGAGTTTCC
>NC_057803.1:700686828-700690121 GCF_018294505.1 Triticum aestivum
GAAAAATAACAAATGAAGTCGGAAAGGGTTGTAAATTGATGATACGGCATTGAATGGTGCATTTTGAACATATAAAAACTATGGAGTGCAAATAAGTTCAAAAAATGAAATCCCTTTGTAACAGACGAGTTTCCGTATGAAACCCTGATACTTCGAAGGAGATTGTCTGTTTTGTACACGAAGTGCATCCACTTTTTGCCGTAAGCCTCTGTACTTTCTTGCACATGCTATGTGGGTGAAATGATCATACCATGCCAACTTGGAACCTTTTCAGAATTCATTTCAAATGTTTTTCAATTTCATGATCTTATAGCTCAAAATAATCAGTAAATGCATGAAAAATAACAAATGAAGTAGGAAAGGGTTGTAAAGTGATGATATGGCTTTGAATGGTGCATTGTGAACATAGAAAAACTATGGAGTTCAAATAAGTTCAAAAATATGAAATCCCTTTGTAATAGACGAGTTTCCGTATGAAACCCTGATACTTCGAAGGAGATTGTCTGTTTTGTACACGAAGTGTATCCAGTTTTTCCTATAAGCCTCTGTACTTTCTTGCACATGCTATGTGGGTGAAATCATGATACCATGACAACTTGGAACCTTTTCAGAGTACATTTCAAATGCTTTTCAATTTGATGGTCTTATAGCTCAAAATAATCAGTAGATGCATGCAAAATAAAAAATGAAGTTGGAAAGGGTTGTAAATTGATGATGTGGCTTTGAATGGTGCATTTTGAACATAGAAAAACTATGGAGTTCAAATAAGTTCAAAAAAATGAAATCCCTTTGTAACAGACATGTTTCCGTATGAAACCCTCTTAATTCGAAGGAGATTGTCTGTTTTGTACACGAAGTGCATCCAGTTTTTGCCGTAAGCCTCTGTGCTTTCTTGCACATGCTATGCGGGTGAAATGATGATACCATGCCATCTTGGAACCTTTTAAGAGTTCATGTCAAATGCTTTTCAATTTCATGGTCTTATAGCTCAAGATAATCAGTAAATGCATGAAAAATAACAAATGAAGTCGGAAAGGGTTGTAAATTGATGATGTGGCTTTGAATGGTGCATTTTGAACATAGAAAAACTATGGATTTCGAATAAGTTCAAAAAAATGAAATCCCTTTGTAACAGACGAGTTTCCCTATGAAACCCAAATACTTCGAAGGAGATTGTTTGTTTTGTACACGAAGTGCATCCAGTTTTTGCCGTAAGCCTCTGTACTTTCTTGCACATGCTATGTGGGTGAAATGATGACACCATGCCAACTTGGAACCTTTTCAGAGTTCATTTCAAATGCTTTTCAATTTCATGGTCTTATAGCTCAAAATAATCAGTAAATTCACGAAAAGTAACAAATGAAGTCGGAAAGGGTTGTAAATTGATGATATGGCTTTGAATGGTGCATTTTGAACATATAAAAATTATGGAGTACAAATAAGTTCAAGAAAATGAAATCCCTTTGTAACAGACGAGTTTCCGTATGAAACCCTGATACTTCGAAGAAGATTGTCTGTTTTGTACATGAAGCGCATCCTGTTTTTGCCGTAAGCCTCTGTACTTTCTTGCAAATGCTATGTGGCTGAAATGATGATACCATGCCAACTTGGAACCTTTCCAGAGTTCATTTCAAATGCTTTTCAATTTGATGGTCTTATAGCTCAAAGTAATCAGTAAATGCATGCAAAATAACAAATGAAGTCGGAAAGGGTTGTAAATGAATGATACGGCTTTGAATGGTGCATTTTGAACATAGACAAACTATGGAGTTCAAATAAGTTCAAAAAAATGAAATCCCTTTGTAACAGACGAGTTTCCGTATGAAACCCTCATACTTCGAATGAGATTGTCTGTTTTGTACACGAAGTGCATCCTGTTTTTGCCGTAAGCCTCTGTACTTTCTCGCACATGCTATGATGATGATACCATGCCAACTTGGAACCTTTTCAGAGTTCATTTCAAATGCTTTTCAATTTCATGGTCTTATATTTCAAAATAATTAGTAAATGCATGAAAAATAACAAATGAAGTCGGAAAGGGTTGTAAATTAATGATACGGCTTTGAGTGGTGCATTTTGAACATAGAAAAACTATGGAGTTCAAATAAGGTCAAAAATATGAAATCCCTTTGTAACAGACGAGTTTCCGTATGAAACCCTGATACTTCGAAGGAGATTGTCTTTTTTGTACACGAAGTGCATCCAGTTTTTGCTATAAGACTCTGTACTTTCTTGCACATGCTATGTGGGTGAAATGATGATACCATGACAACTTGGAACCTTTTCAGAGCTCATTTCAAATGCTTTTCAATTTCATGGTCTTATAGCTCAAAATAATCAGTAGATGCATGCAAAATAACAAATGAAGTCGGAAAGGGCTGTAAATTAATGATACGGCTTTGAATGGTGCATTTTGAACATAGAAAAACTATAGAGTTCAAATAAGTTCAAAAATATGAAATCCCTTTGTAACAGACGAGTTTCCGTATGAAACACTGATACTTCGAAGGAGATTGTCTGTTTTGTACACGAAGTGCATCCAGTTTTTGCTATAAGCCTCTGTACTTTCTTGCACATGCTATGTGGGTGAAATGATGATACCATGACAACTTGGAACCTTTTCAGAGTTCATTTCAAATGCTTTTCAATTTCATGGTCTTATAGCTCAACATAATCAGTAGATGCATGCAAAATAACAAATGAAGTTGGAAAGGGTTGTAAATTGATGATGTCGCTTTGAATGGTGCATTTTGAACATAGAAAAACTATGGATTTCAAATAAGTTCAATAAAATGAAATCCCTTTGTAACAGACGAGTTTCCGTATGAAACCCTGTTACTTCGAAGGAGATTGTCTGTTTTGTACACGAAGTGCATCTAGTTTTTGCCGTAAGCCTCTGTGCTTTCTTGCACATGCTATGTGGGTGAAATGATTATACCATGCCAACTTAGAACCTTTTCAGAGTTTATGTCAAATGCTTTTCAATTTCATGGTCTTATAGCTCAAAATAATCAGTAAATGCATGAAAAATAACAAATGAAGTCGGAAAGGGATTTAAATTGATGATGTGGCTTTGAATGGCGCATTTTGAACATAAAAACACTATGGAGTTCGAATAAGTTCAAAAAAATGAAATCCCTTTGTAACAGACGAGTTTCCGTATGAAACCCTAATACTTCGAAGGAGATTGTCTGTTTTGTACACGAAATGCATCCAGTTTTTGCCGTAAGCCTCTGTAGTTTCTTGCACATGCTATGTGGGTGAAATGACGATACCATGCCAACTTGGAAGCT
>NC_057803.1:700690290-700695551 GCF_018294505.1 Triticum aestivum
ACAAATGAAGTCGGAAAGGGTTGTAAATTAATGATACGGCTTTGAGTGGTGCATTTAGAACATAGAAAAACTATGGAGTTCAAATAAGCTCAAAAATATGAAATTCCTTTGTAACAGACGAGTTTCCGTATGAAACCCTGTTACTTCGAAGGAGATTGTCTTTTTTGTACACGAAGTGCATCTAGTTTTTTGCCGTAAGCCTCTGTGCTTTCTTGCACATGCTATGTGGGTGAAATGATTATACCATGCCAACTTAGAACCTTTTCAGAGTTCATGTCAAATGCTTTTCAATTTCATGGTCTTATAGCTCAAAATAATCAGTAAATGCATGAAAAATAACAAATGAAGTCGGAAAGGGATGTAAATTGATGATGTGGCTTTGAATGGTGCATTTTGAACATAAAAAAACTATGGAGTTCGAATAAGTTCAAAAAAATGAAATCCCTTTGTAACAGACGAGTTTCCGTATGAAACCCTAATACTTTGAAGGAGATTGTCTGTTTTGTACACGAAGTGCATCCAGTTTTTGCTATAAGCCTCTGTACTTCCTTGCACATGCTATGTGGGTGAAATGATGAGACCATGACAACTTGGAACCTTTTCAGAGTTCATTTCAAATGCTTTTCAATTTGATGGTCTTATAGCTCAAAATAATCAGTAGATGCATGCAAAATAACAAATGAAGTTGGAAAGGGTTGTAAATTGATGATGTTGCTTTGAATGGTGCATTTTGAACATAGAAAAAGTATGGAGTTCAAATAAGTTCAAAAAAATGAAATCCCTTTGTAACAGACGAGTTTCCGTATGAAACCCTGATACTTCGAAGGAGATTGTCTGTTTTGTACACGAAGTGCATCTAGTTTTTGCCGTAAGCCTCTGTACTTTCTTGCGCATGCTATGTGGGTGAAATTATGATACCATGACAACTTGGAACCTTTTCAGAGTTCATTTCAAATGCTTTTCAATTTCATGGTCTTATAGCTCAAAATAATCAGTAAATTCACGAAAAATAACAAATGAAGTCGGAAAGGGTTGTAAATTGATGATGTTGCTTTGAATGGTGCATTTTGAACATAAAAAACTATGGAGTTCGAATAAGTTCAAAAAAAATGAAATCCCTTTGTAACAGACGAGTTTCAGTATGAAACCCTCATACTTCGAAGGAGATTGTCTGTTTCGTACACGAAGTGCATCCAGTTTTTGCCGTAAGCCTCTGTACTTTCTTGCACATGCTATGTGGGTGAAATGATGATACCATGCCAACTTGGAACCTTTTCAGAGTTCATTTCAAATGCTTTTCAATTTGATGGTCTTATAGCTCAAAATAATCAGTAAATGCATGAAAAATAACAAATGAAGACGGAAAGGGCTGTAAATTAATGATACGGATTTGAATGGTGCATTTTGAACATAGAAAAACTATAGAGTTCAAATAATTCAAAAATATGAAATCCCTTTGTAACAGACGAGTTTCCGTATGAAACACTGATACTTCGAAGGAGATTGTCTGTTTTGTACACGAAGTGCATCCAGTTTTTGCAATAAGCCTCTGTACTTTCTTGCACATGCTATGTGGGTGAAATGGTGATACCATGACAACTTGGAACCTTTTTAGAGTTCATTTCAAATGATTTTCAATTTCATGGTCTTATAGATCAAAATAATCAGTAAATGCATGAAAAATAACAAATGAAGTCGGAAAGGGTTGTAAATTGATGATACGACTTTGAATGGTGCATTTTGAACATATAAAAACTATGGAGTTCAAATAAGTTCAAAAAAATGAAATCCCTTTGTAACAGACGAGTTTCCATATGAAACCTTGATACTTCGAAGGAGATTGTCTGTTTTGTACACGAAGTGCATCCAGTTTTTGCCATAAGACTCTGTACTTTCTTGCACATGCTATGTGGGTGAAATGATGATACCATGCCAACTTGGAACCTTTTCAAAGTTCATGTCAAATGCTTTTCAATTTCATGGTCTTATAGCTCAAAATAATCAGTAAATGCTTGAAAAATAACAAATGAAGTCGGAAAGGGTTGTAAATTGATGTTGTGGCTTTGAATGGTGCATTTTGAACATAGAAAAACTATGGAGCTCGAATAAGTTCAAAAAAATGAAATCCCTTTGTAAAAGATGAATTTCCGTATGAAACCCTAATACTTCGAAGGAGATTGTCTGTTTTGTACATGAAGTGCATCCAGTTTTTGCCGTAAGCCTCTGTACTTTCTTGCACATGCTATGTGGGTGAAATGATGATACCATGCCAACTTGGAAGCTTTTCAGAGTTCATTTCAAATGCTTTTCAATTTCATGGTCTTATAGCTCAAAATAATCAGTAAATTCATGAAAAATAACAAATGAAGTCGGAAAGGGTTGTAAATTGATGATACGGCTTTGAATGGTGCAATATGAACATATAAAAACTATGGAGTGCAAATAAGTTCAAAAAAATGAAATCCCTTTGTAACAGACGAGTTTCCGTATGAAACCCTCATACTTCGAAGAAGATTGTATGTTTTGTACACGAAGTGCATCCAGTTTTTCCATAAGCCTCTGTACTTTCTTTTACATGCTATGTGGGTGAAATGACGATACCGTGCCAACTTGGAACCTTTTTAGAGTTCATTTCAAATGCTTTTCAATTTCATGGTCTTATAGCTCAAAATAATCAGTAAATGCATGAAAAATAACAAATGAAGACGGAAAGGGTTGTAAATTGATGATGTGGCTTTGAATGGTGCATTTTGAACATAGAAAAACTATGGAGTTCAAATAAGTTCAAAAATATGAACTCCCTTTGTAACAGACGAGTTTCCGTATGAAACCCAAATACTTTGAAGGAGATTGTCTGTTTTGTACATGAAGTGCATCCAGCTTTTGCTATAAGCCTCTGTACTTTCTTGCACATGCTATGTGGGTGAAATGATGATACCATGACAACTTGGAACCTTTTCAGAGTTCATTTCAAATGCTATTCAATTTGATGGTCTTATAGCTCAAAATAATCAGTAGATGCATGCAAAATAACAAATGAAGTTGGAAAGGGTTGTAAATTGATGATGTTGCTTTGAATGGTGCATTTTGAACATAGAAAAAGTATGGAGTTCAAATAAGTTCAAAAAAATGAAATCCCTTTGTAACAGACGAGTTTCCGTATGAAACCCTGATACTTCGAAGGAGATTGTCTGTTTTGTACACGAAGTGCATCCAGTTTTTGCCGTAAGCCTCTGTGCTTTCTTGCACATGCTATGTGGGTGAAATAATGATACCATGCCAACTTGGAACCTTTTCAGAGTTCATTTCAAATGCTTTTCAATTTCATGGTCTTATAGCTCAAAATAATCAGTAAATGCATGAAAAATAACAAATGAAGTCGGAAAGGGTTGTAAATTGATGATGTGGCTTTGAATAGTGCATTTTGAACATAGAAAAACTATGGAGTTCAAATAAGTTCAAAAATATGAAATCCCTTTATAACAGACGAGTTTCCATATGAAAGCGTGATACTTCGAAGGAGATTGTCTGTTTTGTACACGAAGTGCATCCAGTTTTTGCCATAAGCCTCTGTGCTTTCTTGCACATGCTATGTGGGTGAAATGGTGATACCATGACAACTTGGAACCTTTTCAGAGTTCATTTCAAATGATTTTCAATTTCATGGTCTTATAGATCAAAATAATCAGTAAATGCACGAAAAATAACAAATGAAGTCGGAAAGGGTTGTAAATTGATGATACGACTTTGAATGGTGCATTTTGAACATACAAAAACTATGGAGTTCAAATAAGTTCAAAAAAATGAAATCCCTTTGTAACAGACGAGTTTCCATATGAAACCCTGATACTTCGAAGGAGATTGTCTGTTTTGTACACGAAGTGCATCCAGTTTTTGCCATAAGCCTTTGTACTTTTTGCACATGCTATGGGTGAAATGATGAAACCATGACAACTTGGAACCTTTTCAAAGTTCATGTCAAATGCTTTTCAATTTCATGGTCTTATAGCTCAAAATAATCAGTAAATGCTTGAAAAATAACAAATGAAGTCGGAAAGGGTTGTAAATTGATGTTGTGGCTTTGAATGGTGCATTTTGAACATAGAAAAACTATGGAGTTCGAATAAGTTCAAAAAAATGAAATCCCTTTGTAACAGATGAATTTCCGTATGAAACCCTAATACTTCGATGGAGATTGTCTGTTTTGTACATGAAGTGCATCCAGTTTTTGCCGTAAGCCTCTGTACTTTCTTGCACATGCTATGTGGGTGAAATGATGATACCATGCCAACTTGGAAGCTTTTCAGAGTTCATTTCAAATGCTTTTCAATTTCATGGTCTTATAGCTCAAAATAATCAGTAAATTCACGAAAAATAACAAATGAAGTCGGAAAGGGTTGTAAATTGATGATACGGCTTTGAATGGTGCAATATGAACATATAAAAACTATGGAGTGCAAATAAGTTCAAAAAAATGAAATCCCTTTGTAACAGACGAGTTTCCGTATGAAACCCTCATACTTCGAAGAAGATTGTATGTTTTGTACACGAAGTGCATCCAGTTTTTGCCATAATCCTCTGTACTTTCTTTCACATGCTATGTGGGTGAAATGATGATACCGTGCCAACTTGGAACCTTTTCAGAGTTCATTTCAAATGCTTTTCAATTTCATGGTCTTATAGCTCAAAATAATCAGTAAATGCATGAAAAATAACAAATGAAGTCGGAAAGGGTTGTAAATTGATGATGTGGCTTTGAATGGTGCATTTTGAACATAGAAAAACTATGGAGTTCAAATAAGTTCAAAAATATGAAATCCCTTTGTAACAGACGAGTTTCCGTATGAAACCCTAATACTTGGAAGGAGATTGTCTGTTTTGTACACGAAGTGCATCCAGCTTTTGCTATAAGCCTCTGTACTTTCTTGCACATGCTATGTGGGTGAAATGATGATACCATGACAACTTGGAACCTTTTCAGAGTTCATTTCAAATGCTTTTCAATTTGATGGTCTTATAGCTCAAAATAATCAGTAGATGCATGCAAAATAACAAATGAAGTTGGAAAGGGTTGTAAATTGATGATGTTGCTTTGAATGGTGCATTTTTAACATAGAAAAAGTATATAGTTGAAATAAGTTCAAAAAAATGAAATCCCTTTGTAACAGACGAGTTTCCGTATGAAACCCTGATCATTCGAAGGAGATTGTCTGTTTTGTACACGAAGTGCATCCAGTTTTTGCCGTAAGCCTCTGTGCTTT
>NC_057803.1:700695561-700696202 GCF_018294505.1 Triticum aestivum
CTATGTGGGTGAAATAATGATACCATGCCAACTTGGAACCTTTTCAGAGTTCATTTCAAATGCTTTTCAATTTCATGGTCTTATAGCTCAAAATAATCAGTAAATGCATGAAAAATAACAAATGAAGTCGGAAAGGGTTGTAAATTGATGATGTGGCTTTGAATGGTGCATTTTGAACATAGAAAAACTATGGAGTTCAAATAAGTTCAAAAAAATGAAATCCCTTTGTAACAGACGAGTTTCCATATGAAACCTTGATACTTCGAAGGAGATTATCTGTTTTGTACACGAAGTTCATCCAGTTTTTGCCGTAAGCCTCTGTGCTTTCTTGCACATGCTATGTGGGTGAAATTATGATACCATGCCAACTTGGAACCTTTTCAGAGTTCATGTCAAATGCTTTTCAATTTCATGGTCTTATAGCTCAAACTAATCAGTAAATGCTTGAAAAATAACAAATGAAGTCGGAAAGGGTTGTAAATCGATGATGTGGCTTTGAATGTTGCATTTTGAACATAGAAAAACTATGGAGTTCGAATAAGTTCAAAAAAATGAAATCCCTTTGTAACAGACGAGTTTCCATATGAAATCCTAATACTTCGAAGGAGATTGTCTGTTTTGTACACGAAGTGCATCCAGTT
>NC_057803.1:700696435-700697253 GCF_018294505.1 Triticum aestivum
TGCATGAAAAATAACAAATGAAGTCGGAAAGGGTTGTAAATTAATGATACGGCTTTGAATGGTGCATTTTGAACATAGAAAAACTATGGAGTTCAAATAAGTTCGAAAATATGAAATCCCTTTGTAACAGACGAGTTTCCGTATGAAACCCTGATACTTCGAAGGAGAATGTCTGTTTTGTACACGAAGTGCATCCAGTTTTTGCTATAAGCCTCTGTACTTTCTTGCACATGCTATGTGGGTGAAATGACCATACCATGACAACTTGGAACCTTTTCAGAGTTCATTTCAAATGCTTTTCAATTTCATGGTCTTATAGCTCAAAATAATCAGTAGATGCATGCAAAATAACAAATGAAGTTGGAAAGGGTTGTAAATTGATATTGTGGCTTTGAATGGTGAATTTTGAACATAGAAAAAGTATGGAGTTCAAATAAGTTCAAAAAAATGAAATCCCTTTGTAACAGACGAGTTTCCGTATGAAACCCTAATACTTCGAAGGAGATTGTCTGTATTGTACATGAAGTGCATCCATTTTTTCCCGTAAGCCTCTATGCTTTCTTGCACATGCTATGTGGGTGAAATAATGATACCATGCCAACTTGGAACCTTTTCAGAGTTCATTTCAAATGCTTTTCAATTTCATGGTCTTATAGCTCAAAATAATAAGTAAATGCATGAAAAATAACAAATGAAGTCGGAAAGGGTTGTAAATTGATGATGTGGCTTTGAATGGTGAATTTTGAACATAGAAAAACTATGGAGTTCAAATAAGTTCAAAAAAATGAAATCCCTTTGTAATAGACGAGTTTCCGTAT
>NC_057803.1:700697263-700698510 GCF_018294505.1 Triticum aestivum
TGAAATGATGATACCATGCCAACTTGGAAGCTTTTCAGAGTTCATTTCAAATGCTTTTCAATTTCATGGTCTTATAGCTCAAAATAGTCAGTAAATTCACGAAAAATAACAAATGAAGTCGGAAAGGGTTGTAAATTGATGATACGGCTTTGAATCGTGCAATATGAACATATAAAAACTATGGAGTGCAATTAAGTTCAAAAAAATGAAATCCCTTTGTAACAGACGAGTTTACGTATGAAACCCTCATACTTCGAAGAAGATTGTCTGTTTTGTACACGAAGTGCATCCAGTTTTTGCCATAAGCCTCTGTACTTTCTTGCACATGCTATGTGGGTGAAATGATGATACCATGCTAACTTGGAACCTTTTCAGAGTTCATTTCAAATGCTTTTCAATTTCATTGTCTTATAGCTCAAAATAATCAGTAAATGCATGAAAAATAACAAATGAAGTCGGAAAGGGTTGTAAATTGATGATGTGGCTTTGAATGGTGCATTTTGAACATAGAAAAACTATGGAGTTCAAATAAGTTCAAAAATATGAAATCCCTTTGTAACAGACGAGTTTCTGTATGAAACCCTAATACTTTGGTGGAGATTGTCTGTTTTGTACACGAGGTGCATCCAGTTTTTGCTATAAGCCTCTGTACTTTCTTGCACATGCTATGTGGGTGAAATGATGATACCATGACAATTTGGAACCTTTTCAGAGTTCATTTCAAATGCTTTTTCAATTTGATGGTCTTATAGCTCAAAATAATCAGTAGATGCATGCAAAATAACAAATGAAGTTGGAAAGGGTTGTAAATTGATGATGTTGCTTTGAATGGTGCCTTTTGAACATAGAAAAAGTATGGAGTTCAAATAAGTTCAAAAAAATGAAATCCCTTTGTAACAGACGAGTTTCCGTATGAAACCCTGATACTTCGAAGGAGATTGTCTGTTTTGTACACGAAGTGCATCCAGTTTTTGCCGCAAGCCTCTGTGCTTTCTTGCACATTCTATGTGGGTGAAATAATGATACCATGCCAACTTGGAACCTTTTCAGAGTTCATTTCAAATGCTTTTCAATTTCATGGTCTTATAGCTCAAAATAATCAGTAAATGCATGAAAAATAACAAATGAAGTCGGAAAGGGTTGTAAATTGATGATGTGGCTTTGAATGGTGCATTTTGAACATAGAAAAACTATGGAGTTCAAATAAGTTCAAAAAAATGAAATCCCTTTGTAACAGACGAGTTTCC
>NC_057803.1:700698520-700699419 GCF_018294505.1 Triticum aestivum
TCGGAAAGGGTTGTAAATTAATGATACGGCTTTGAATGGTGCATTTTGAACATAGAAAAACTATGGAGTTCAAATAAGTTCAAAAATATGAAATCCCTTTGTAACAGACGAGTTTCCGTATGAAACCCTGATACTTCGAAGGAGATTGTCTGTTTTGTACACGAAGTGCATCCAGTTTTTGCCGTAAGCCTCTGTACTTTCTTGCACATGCTATGTGGGTGAAATGATTATACCATGACAACTTGGAACCTTTTCAGAGTTCATTTCAAATGCTTTTCAATTTCATGGTCTTATAGCTCAAAATAATCAGTAGATGCATGCAAAATAACAAATGAAGTTGGAAAGGGTCGTAAATTGATGATGTGCCTTTGAATGGTGCATTTTGAACATAGAAAAACTATGGAGTTCAAATAAGTTCAAAAAAATGAAATCCCTTTGTAACAGACGAGTTTCCGTATGAAACCATGATACTTCTTAGGAGATTGTCTGTTTTGTACACGAAGTGCATCCAGTTTTTGCCGTAAGCCTCTGTGCTTTCTTGCACATGCTATGTGGGTGAAATGATGATACCATGCGAACTTGGAACCTTTTCAAAGTTCATTTCAAA
Source organism: Triticum aestivum (assembly GCF_018294505.1). Lineage (NCBI taxonomy): Eukaryota > Viridiplantae > Streptophyta > Magnoliopsida > Poales > Poaceae > Triticum > Triticum aestivum. The sequence goes on from NC_057803.1 coordinate 700,699,128, forward strand.
TGCTTTTCAATTTCATGGTCTTATAGCTCAAAATAATCAGTAAATGCATGAAAAATAACAAATGAAGTCGGAAAGGGTTGTAAATTGATGATACGACTTTGAATGGTGCATTTTGAACATATAACAACTATGGAGTTCAAATAAGTTCAAAAAAATGAAATCCCTTTGTAACAGACGAGTATCCATATGAAACCCTGATACTTCGAAGGAGATTGTCTGTTTTGTACACAAAGTGCATCCAGTTTTTGCCATAAGCCTCTGTACTTTCTTGCACATGCTATGTGGGTGAAAT
>NC_057803.1:700699429-700700225 GCF_018294505.1 Triticum aestivum
ATAAGCCTCTGTACTTTCTTGCACATTCTATGTGGGTGAAATGATGATACCATGCCAACTTGGAACCTTTTCAGAGTTCATTTCAAATGCTTTTCAATTTGATGGTCTTATAGCTAAAAATAATCAGTAAATGCATGAAAAATAACAAATGAAGTCGGAAAGGGTTGTAAATGAATGATACGGCTTTGAATGGTGCATTTTGAACATAGAAAAACAATGGAGTTCAAATAAGTTCAAAAAAAAAATCCCTTTCTAAGAGACGAGTTTCCGTATGAAACCCTGATACTTCGAAGGAGATTGTGTGTGTTGTACACGAAGTGCATCCAGTTTTTGCTATAAGCCTCTGTACTTTCTTGCACATGCTATGTGGGTGAAGTGATGATACCATGCCAACTTGGAACCTTTTCAGAGTTCATTTCAAATGCTTTTCATTTTCATGGTCTTATAGCTCAAAATAACCAGTAAATGCATGAAAAATAACAAATGAAGTCGGAAAGGGTTGTAAATTAATGATACGGCTTTGAATGGTGCATTTTGAACATAGAAAAAGTATGGAGTTCAAATAAGTTCAAAAATATGAAATCCCTTTGTAACAGACGAGTTTCCGTATGAAACCCTGATACTTCGAAGGAGATTGTCTGTTTTGTACACGAAGTGCATCCAGTTTTTGCTATAAGCCTCTGTACTTTCTTGCACATGCTATGTGGGTGAAATGACCATACCATGACAACTTGGAACCTTTTTAGAGTTCATTTCAAATGCTTTTCAATTTCATGGTCTTATAGCTCAAAATAAT
>NC_057803.1:700700235-700700972 GCF_018294505.1 Triticum aestivum
AATACTTCTTAGGAGATTGTCTGTTTTGTACACGAAGTGCATCCAGTTTTTGCCGTAAGCCTCTGTGCTTTCTTGCACATGCTATGTGGGTGAAATGATGATACCATGCGAACTTGGAACCTTTTCAAAGTTCATTTCAAATGCTTTTCAATTTCATGGTCTTATAGCTCAAAATAATCAGTAAATGCATGAAAAATAACAAATGAAGTCGGAAAGGGTTGTAAATTGATGATACGACTTTGAATGGTGCATTTTGAACATATAACAACTATGGAGTTCAAATAAGTTCAAAAAAATGAAATCCCTTTGTAACAGACGAGTATCCATATGAAACCCTGATACTTCGAAGGAGATTGTCTGTTTTGTACACAAAGTGCATCCAGTTTTTGCCATAAGCCTCTGTACTTTCTTGCACATGCTATGTGGGTGAAATTATGATACCATGCCAACTTGGAACCTTTTTAGAGTTCATTTCAAATGCTTTTCAATTTCATGGTCTTATAGCTCAAAATAATCAGTAAATGCTTGAAAAATAACAAATGAAGTCGGAAAGGGTTGTAAATCGATGATGTGGCTTTGAATGGTGCATTTTGAACATAGAAAAACTATGGAGTTCGAATAAGTTCAAAAAATGAAATCCCTTTGTAACAGATGAATTTCCGTATGAAACCCTAATACTTCGAAGGAGATTGTCTGTTTTGTACACGAAGTGCATCCAGTTTTTGCCGTAAGCCTCT
>NC_057803.1:700701049-700702171 GCF_018294505.1 Triticum aestivum
TACTTTCTTGCACATGCTATGTGGGTGAAATGATGATACCATGCCAACTTGGAACCTTTTCAGAGTTCATTTCAAATGCTTTTCAATTTCATGGTCTTATAGCTCAAAACAATCAGTAAATTCACGAAAAATAATAAATGAAGTCGGAAAGGGTTGTAAACTGATGATGTTGCTTTGAATGGTGCATTTTGAACATAAAAAAACTATGGAGTTCAAATAAGTTCAAAAAAATGAAATCCCTTTGTAACAGACGAGTTTCCGTATGAAACCCTCATAGTTCGAAGAAGATTGTCTGTTTTGTACACGAAGTGCATCTAGTTTTTGCGATAAGCCTCTGTACTTTCTTGCACATTCTATGTGGGTGAAATGATGATACCATGCCAACTTGGAACCTTTTCAGAGTTCATTTCAAATGCTTTTCAATTTGATGGTCTTATAGCTAAAAATAATCAGTAAATGCATGAAAAATAACAAATGAAGTCGGAAAGGGTTGTAAATGAATGATACGGCTTTGAATGGTGCATTTTGAACATAGAAAAACAATGGAGTTCAAATAAGTTCAAAAAAAAAATCCCTTTCTAAGAGACGAGTTTCCGTATGAAACCCTGATACTTCGAAGGAGATTGTGTGTGTTGTACACGAAGTGCATCCAGTTTTTGCTATAAGCCTCTGTACTTTCTTGCACATGCTATGTGGGTGAAGTGATGATACCATGCCAACTTGGAACCTTTTCAGAGTTCATTTCAAATGCTTTTCATTTTCATGGTCTTATAGCTCAAAATAACCAGTAAATGCATGAAAAATAACAAATGAAGTCGGAAAGGGTTGTAAATTAATGATACGGCTTTGAATGGTGCATTTTGAACATAGAAAAAGTATGGAGTTCAAATAAGTTCAAAAATATGAAATCCCTTTGTAACAGACGAGTTTCCGTATGAAACCCTGATACTTCGAAGGAGATTGTCTGTTTTGTACACGAAGTGCATCCAGTTTTTGCTATAAGCCTCTGTACTTTCTTGCACATGCTATGTGGGTGAAATGACCATACCATGACAACTTGGAACCTTTTTAGAGTTCATTTCAAATGCTTTTCAATTTCATGGTCTTATAGCTCAAAATAAT
>NC_057803.1:700702181-700703493 GCF_018294505.1 Triticum aestivum
GAAACCCTGATACTTCGAAGGAGATTGTCTGTTTTGTACATGAAGTGCATCTAGTTTTTGCCGTAAGCCTCTGTGCTTTCTTGCACATACTATGTGGGTGAAATGATGATACCATGCCAACTTGGAACCTTTTCAAAGTTCATTTCAAATGCTTTTCAATTTCATGGTCTTATAGCTCAAAATAATCAGTATATGCATGAAAAATAACAAATGAAGTCGGAAAGGGTTGTAAATTAATGATACGGCTTTGAATGGTGCATTTTGAACATAGAAAAACTATGGAGTTCAAATAAGTTCAAAAATATGAAATCCCTTTGTAACAGACGAGTTTACGTATGAAACCCTGATACTTCGAAGGAGATTGTCTGTTTTGTACACAAAGTGCATCCAGTTTTTGCTATAAGCCTCTGTACTTTCTTGCACATGCTATGTGGGTGAAATGATGATACCATGACAACTTGGAACCTTTTCAGAGTTCATTTCAAATGCTTTTCAATTTGATGGTCTTATAGCTCAAAATAATCAGTAGATGCATGCAAAATAACAAATGAAGTTGGAAAGGGTTGTAAATTGATGATGTGGGTTTGAATGGTGCATTTTGAACATAGAAAAAGTATGGAGTTCAAATAAGTTGAAAAAAATGAAATCCCTTTGTAACAGACGAGTTTCCGTATGAAACCCTGATACTTCGAAGGACATTGTCTGTTTTGTACACGAAATGCATCCACTTTTTGCCGTAAGCCTCTGTACTTTCTTGCACATGCAATGTGGGTGAAATGATGATACCATGCCAACTTGGAACCTTTTCAGAGTTCATTTCAAATGCTTTTCAATTTCATGGTCTTATAGCTCAAAATAATCAGTAAATGCATGAAAAAGAAGAAATGAAGTCGGAAAGGGTTGTAAATTGATGATGTGTCTTTGAATGGGGAATTTTGAACATAGAAAAAGTATGGAGTTCAAATAAGTTCAAAAAAATGAAATCCCTTTGTAACAGACGAGTTTCCGTATGAAACCCTGATACTTCGAAGGAGATTGTCTGTTTTATACACGAAGTGCATCCAGTTTTTGCCGTAAGGCTCTATGCTTTCTTGCACATGCTATGTGGGTGAAATAATGATACCATGCCAACTTGGAACGTTTTCAGAGTTCATTTCAAATGCTTTTCAATTTCATGGTCTTATAGCTCAAAATAATCAATAGATGCATGCAAAATAACAAATGAAGTTGGAAAGGGTTTTAAATTGATGATGTGGGTTTGAATGGTGCATTTTGAACATAGAAAAAGTATGGAGTTCAAATAAGTTGAAAA
>NC_057803.1:700704447-700705418 GCF_018294505.1 Triticum aestivum
AAATCCCTTTGTAATAGACGAGTTTCCGTATGAAACCCTCATACTTCGAAGGAGATTGTCTGTTTTGTACATGAAGTGCATCTAGTTTTTGCCGTAAGCCTTTGTGCTTTCTTGCACATGCTATGTGGGTGAAATGATGATACCATGCCAACTTGGAACCTTTTCAAAGTTCATTTCAAATGCTTTTCAATTTCATGGTCTTATAGCTCAAAATAATCAGTAAATGCATGAAAAATAACAAATGAAGTCGGAAAGGGTTGTAAATTAATGATACGGCTTTGAATGGTGAATTTTGAACATAGAAAAACTATGGAGTTCAAATAAGTTCAAAAATATGAAATCCCTTTGTAACAGACGAGTTTCCGTATGAAACCCTGATACTTCGAAGGAGATTGTCTGTTTTGTACACGAAGTGCATCCAGTTTTTGCTATAAGCCTCTGTACTTTCTTGCACATGCTATGTGGGTGAAATGACCATACCAGGACAACTTGGAACCTTTTCATAGTTCATTTCAAATGCTGTTCAATTTCATGGTCTTATAGCTCAAAATAATCAGTAGATGCATGCAAAATAACAAATGAAGTTGGAAAGGGTTGTAAATTGATGATGTGGCTTTGAATGGTGCATTTTGAACATAGAAAAACTATGGAGTTCAAATAAGTTCAAAAAAATGAAATCCCTTTGTAACAGACGAGTTTCCGTATGAAACCCTGATACTTCGATGGAGATTGTCTGTTTTGTACACGAAGTGCATCCAGTTTTTGCCGTAAGCCTCTGTGCTTTCTTGCACATGCTATGTGGGTGAAATGATGATATCATGCGAACTTGGAACCTTTTCAGAGTTCATTTCAAATGCTTTTCAATTTCATGGTCTTATAGCTCAAAATAATCAGTTAATGCATGAAAAATAACAAATGAAGTCGGAAAGGGTTGTAAATTGATGATACGACTTTGAATGGTGCATTTTGAA
>NC_057803.1:700705569-700706002 GCF_018294505.1 Triticum aestivum
AATACTTCTTAGGAGATTGTCTGTTTTGTACACGAAGTGCATCCAGTTTTTGCCGTAAGCCTCTGTGCTTTCTTGCACATGCTATGTGGGTGAAATGATGATACCATGCGAACTTGGAACCTTTTCAAAGTTCATTTCAAATGCTTTTCAATTTCATGGTCTTATAGCTCAAAATAATCAGTAAATGCATGAAAAATAACAAATGAAGTCGGAAAGGGTTGTAAATTGATGATACGACTTTGAATGGTGCATTTTGAACATATAACAACTATGGAGTTCAAATAAGTTCAAAAAAATGAAATCCCTTTGTAACAGACGAGTATCCATATGAAACCCTGATACTTCGAAGGAGATTGTCTGTTTTGTACACAAAGTGCATCCAGTTTTTGCCATAAGCCTCTGTACTTTCTTGCACATGCTATGTGGGTGAAAT
>NC_057803.1:700706838-700707989 GCF_018294505.1 Triticum aestivum
ATAAGCCTCTGTACTTTCTTGCACATTCTATGTGGGTGAAATGATGATACCATGCCAACTTGGAACCTTTTCAGAGTTCATTTCAAATGCTTTTCAATTTGATGGTCTTATAGCTAAAAATAATCAGTAAATGCATGAAAAATAACAAATGAAGTCGGAAAGGGTTGTAAATGAATGATACGGCTTTGAATGGTGCATTTTGAACATAGAAAAACAATGGAGTTCAAATAAGTTCAAAAAAAAAATCCCTTTCTAAGAGACGAGTTTCCGTATGAAACCCTGATACTTCGAAGGAGATTGTGTGTGTTGTACACGAAGTGCATCCAGTTTTTGCTATAAGCCTCTGTACTTTCTTGCACATGCTATGTGGGTGAAGTGATGATACCATGCCAACTTGGAACCTTTTCAGAGTTCATTTCAAATGCTTTTCATTTTCATGGTCTTATAGCTCAAAATAACCAGTAAATGCATGAAAAATAACAAATGAAGTCGGAAAGGGTTGTAAATTAATGATACGGCTTTGAATGGTGCATTTTGAACATAGAAAAAGTATGGAGTTCAAATAAGTTCAAAAATATGAAATCCCTTTGTAACAGACGAGTTTCCGTATGAAACCCTGATACTTCGAAGGAGATTGTCTGTTTTGTACACGAAGTGCATCCAGTTTTTGCTATAAGCCTCTGTACTTTCTTGCACATGCTATGTGGGTGAAATGACCATACCATGACAACTTGGAACCTTTTTAGAGTTCATTTCAAATGCTTTTCAATTTCATGGTCTTATAGCTCAAAATAATTAGTAAATGCATGAAAAATAACAAATGAAGTTGGAAAGGGTTGTAAATTGATGATGTGTCTTTGAATGGTGAATTTTGAGCATAGAAAAAGTATGGAGTTCAAATAAGTTGAAAAAAATGAAATCCCTTTGTAACAGACGAGTTTCCGTATGAAACCCTAATACTTCGAAGGAGATTGTCTGTATTGTACATGAAGTGCATCCATTTTTTGCCGTAAGCCTCTATGCTTTCTTGCACATGCTATGTGGGTGAAATAATGATACCATGCCAACTTGGAACCTTTTCAGAGTTCATGTCAAATGCTTTTCAATTTCATGGTCTTATAGCTCAAAATAATCAGTAAATGCTTGAAAAA
>NC_057803.1:700708098-700708702 GCF_018294505.1 Triticum aestivum
GAGTTTCCGTATGAAACCCTAATACTTCGAAGGAGATTGTCTGTATTGTACATGAAGTGCATCCATTTTTTCCCGTAAGCCTCTATGCTTTCTTGCACATGCTATGTGGGTGAAATAATGATACCATGCCAACTTGGAACCTTTTCAGAGTTCATTTCAAATGCTTTTCAATTTCATGGTCTTATAGCTCAAAATAATAAGTAAATGCATGAAAAATAACAAATGAAGTCGGAAAGGGTTGTAAATTGATGATGTGGCTTTGAATGGTGAATTTTGAACATAGAAAAACTATGGAGTTCAAATAAGTTCAAAAAAATGAAATCCCTTTGTAATAGACGAGTTTCCGTATGAAACCCTCATACTTCGAAGGAGATTGTCTGTTTTCTACATTAAGTGCATCTAGTTTTTGCCGTAAGCCTCTGTGCTTTCTTGCACATGCTATGTGGGTGAAATGATGATACCATGCCAACTTGGAACCTTTTCAAAGTTCATTTCAAATGCTTTTCAATTTCATGGTCTTATAGATCAAAATAATCAGTAAATGCATGAAAAATAACAAATGAAGTCGGAAAGGGTTGTAAATTAAGGATACGGCTTTGAATGG
>NC_057803.1:700708831-700709119 GCF_018294505.1 Triticum aestivum
AAATCCCTTTGTAATAGACGAGTTTCCGTATGAAACCCTCATACTTCGAAGGAGATTGTCTGTTTTGTACATGAAGTGCATCTAGTTTTTGCCGTAAGCCTTTGTGCTTTCTTGCACATGCTATGTGGGTGAAATGATGATACCATGCCAACTTGGAACCTTTTCAAAGTTCATTTCAAATGCTTTTCAATTTCATGGTCTTATAGCTCAAAATAATCAGTAAATGCATGAAAAATAACAAATGAAGTCGGAAAGGGTTGTAAATTAATGATACGGCTTTGAATGGTG
>NC_057803.1:700709240-700712607 GCF_018294505.1 Triticum aestivum
AAATATGAAATCCCTTTGTAACAGACGAGTTTCCGTATGAAACCCTGATACTTCGAAGGAGATTGTCTGTTTTGTACACGAAGTGCATCCAGTTTTTGCTATAAGCCTCTGTACTTTCTTGCACATGCTATGTGGGTGAAATGACCATACCAGGACAACTTGGAACCTTTTCATAGTTCATTTCAAATGCTTTTCAATTTCATGGTCTTATAGCTCAAAATAATCAGTAGATGCATGCAAAATAACAAATGAAGTTGGAAAGGGTTGTAAATTGATGATGTTGCTTTGAATGGTGCATTTTGAACATAGAAAAACTATGGAGTTCAAATAAGTTCAAAAAAATGAAATCCCTTTGTAACAGACGAGTTTCCGTATGAAACCCTGATACTTCGATGGAGATTGTCTGTTTTGTACACGAAGTGCATCCAGTTTTTGCCGTAAGCCTCTGTGCTTTCTTGCACATGCTATGTGGGTGAAATGATGATATCATGCGAACTTGGAACCTTTTCAGAGTTCATTTCAAATGCTTTTCAATTTCATGGTCTTATAGCTCAAAATAATCAGTTAATGCATGAAAAATAACAAATGAAGTCGGAAAGGGTTGTAAATTGATGATACGACTTTGAATGGTGCATTTTGAACATATACAAACTATGGAGTTCAAATAAGTTCAAAAAAATGAAATCCCTTTGTAACAGACGAGTTTCCATATGAAACCCTGATACTTCGAAGGAGATTGTCTGTTTTGTACACAAAGTGCATCCAGTTTTTGTGACGCCCCCGATTTAATCGTACACTAATCATGCACGCAAATGTGTACGATCAAGATCAGGGACTCACGGGAAGATATCACAACACAACTCTAAAACATAAATAAGTCATACAAGCATCATAATACAAGCCAGGGGCCTCGAGGGCTCGAATGCAAGTGCTCGATCATAGACGAGTCAGCGGAAGCAACAATATCTGAGTATAGACATAAGTTAAACAAGTTGCCTTAAGAAGGCTAGCACAAACTGGGATACAGATCGAAAGAGGCGCAGGCCTCCTGCCTGGGATCCTCCTAAACTACTCCTGGTCGTCGTCAGCGGGCTGCACGTAGTAGTAGGCACCTCCGGTGTAGTAGGGGTCGTCGTCGACGGTGGCGTCTGGCTCCTGGACTCCAGTATCTGGTCGCGACAACCAGAACGAAAGAAAGGGGGAAAAGGGGGGAGAAAGCAACCGTGAGTACTCATCCAAAGTACTCGCAAGCAAGGAACTACACTACATATGCATGGGTATATGTTTAAGGAGGCCATATCAGTGGACTGAACTGCAGAATGCCAGAATAAGAGAGGGGTAGCTAATCCTGTCGAAGACTACGCTTCTGGCAGCCTCCGTCTTGCATCATGTATAAGAGAGTAGATTGAAGTCCTCCAAGTAGCGTCTCCAAGTAGCATCTCCAAATAGCATAATCCTACCCGGCGATCCCCTCCTCATATCCCTGAGGTAGAGCGACCACCGGTTGTATCTGGCACTTGGAAGGGTGTGTTTTATTAAGTATCCGGTTCTAGTTGTCATAAGGTCAAGGTACAACTCCAAGTCGTCCTGTTACCGAAGATCACGGCTATTCGAATAGATTAACTTCCCTGCAGGGGTGCACCACATAACCCAACACGCTTGATCCCATTTGGCCGGACACACTTTCCTGGGTCATGCCCGGCCTCGGAAGATCAACACGTCGCAGCCCCACCTAGGCTCAACAGAGAGGCCAGCACGCCGGTCTAAACCTAAGCGCACAGGGGTCTGGGCCCATCGCCCATAGCACACCTGCACGTTGCGTACGCGGCCGAAAGCAGACCTAGCCTAGTGGCGTTCCAGTCCAATTCGGCGCGCGCCGCTCCGTCGCTGACGTCTGAAGTGCTTCGGCTGATACCACGACGTCGGGATACCCATAACTACTCCCACGTAGATGGTTAGTGCGTATAGGCTCGTAGCCGACTCAGATCAAATACCAAGATCTCGTTAAGCGTGTTAAGTATCCGCGAACGCCGAACAGGGCCAGGCCCACCTGTCTCCTAGGTGGTCTCAACCTGCCACGTCGCTCCGCCACAAAGTAACAGTCGAGGGCCGTCGGGAACCCAGGCCCACCTCTACCGGGATGGAGCCACCTGTCCTTTCAGCCCCCTCGTCAGAACCACTTGCGGGTACTCAATGAGCTGACCCGACTTTAGTCACCATTTGTATAGTATGTAGGTATGTATAGTATATACCCGTGATCACCTCCCAAGTGATCACGGCCCGATAGTATAGCAAGGCAGACTGACAAGAATGTAGGGCCAATGATGATAAACTAGCATCCTATACTAAGCATATAGGATTGCAGGTAAGGTATCAACAGATGTAGCGACAATGTCAGGCTATGCATCAGAATAGGATCAATGGAAAGCACTAACAAGCTACACTACTCTAATGCAAGCAGTATAGAGTAGAATAGGCGATATCTGGTGATCAAGGGGGGGGGGCTTGCCTGGTTGCTCTGGCAAGAGAGAGGGGTCGTCAACTCCGTAGTCGAACTGGTCAGCAGCAGCGTCGGTCTCGTAGTCTACCGGAGAGAAGAGGGGGAAGAAATAATGAATACAGAGCAAACAAAGCATCACAAAATATAACAAGGCAATACGCGGTGTTCGGTGTGCCCTAACGCGGTAGTAGGTGATACCGGTGAAGGGGGGAAAACATCTGGAAAAGTATTCCCGGTGTTTCGCGTTTTCGGACAGATGAACCGGAGGGGAAAAGTTGCGAGTTTGATAGGTTAGGGGTGTGTGGCGGATGAGCGGACTGCGTATCCGGAATCGTCTCGTCGTTCTGAGCAACTTTCATGTTGAAAATATTTTAATCCGAGTTACGGATTAAAAGATATGATTTTCTAAAGTTTTAATCATTTTTAGAATTTATTTAACTATTTAATTCTAACATTATCCAGAATAGTGCACGCTGACGTCATCATGACGTCAGCCTGACGTCAGCAGTCAACAAGGAGTTGACTGGGTCAATCTGACGTGTGGGTCCCGCATGTCATATACTGTTTTAATTAACTAACAGTTAATTAGTTTAATTAGTGATTAGGTTAACCTAATTATAATTAATTAACTTAATTAATTCCTTAATTAATTAATTAATTTTATTATTATTATTATTTATTTATTTATTTTGATATTCCTTTTTTTACTGACAGTAGCAGTGGGCCACTGGACAATGTCCAGCCGGACACGTCCAGGGCAGCACCACACATGGCCGGACAATGTCCAGGCCACACCCTTTGGCGCGCCGGACATGTTCGGGCTGGGCGGGGCACGCACGCAGCACGCGGCCATGGCCGAGCCGGTCG
>NC_057803.1:700713272-700721363 GCF_018294505.1 Triticum aestivum
CGTGGCCTAGTTGGGCCGGTGGCCTGCTGGGCCGGAACACCGAGGGGGGGGGGTTCTTTTCCTTTTTTTGTGTGTGTGTTTCTCTTTTGTATTTCCTTTCTTTTATTTATTGTTTTCCTATTTAAATTCATCTAAAAGTAATTAGGCATTTTATAAAAAGGTGTTTACTACGCCATAATTACCGATGCAATATTAGACATGGCCCGAACATTTTATTTTAATATTTGAAAACTTTTGACGTTTGACTTATTTAGGATTTAAATTTGAAACGGCTTTGAATTAACCCGAGATTAATTACAGTGACAGAGGTGACGTGTCACCATTAACGTGAGATCACTGTAGCATGATAATCCGGGCGTTACAAATCTCCTCCACTACAAGAAATCTCGTCCCGAGATTTAAGAGGGGAGTAAGGGGAAGTTCTGGTTACGATATCCTAATGGATCTTCTCGAGGAAGTTAATTCCTTTCGTTGATGTCTTCAATCCTTTATTCCGATGCATCATGATAAACTTGTCATCATTTCTTCGGGAACTCCATCGTACTTACGAAAAGATAAGGAGCAGCTCACTACGACACAATGCTTTTGAGGGAAACAATCTGGGGTTAACCCATGAATTAGTATAAGATTATCTCTCGAGTTGAACATATGAAATACCTCGAGAGTAAGGTACGAAGGTACCATAATAGGCTCCAAGCGGATAGATAGTTGCTTGAAGCCTGAACCAGAGTGAGAAAGGGGTTCAGAGTAGCGAGAGTAAGTATTGTGTCTGATACCAGTATAGAGCACTAGGAAGGTGGCCCGTGAATTAAATACAAAGCCAAGCGCGAGGAATAACTTTGGAAACAGGGGGTATAGGAGAGTCAGGTTTCGATCCTGTGGAACTGTGGGTTATGGGCCCACCATGTGGTTTTTTTTTAAATAGGAGCAGTGACATCTTACACGGTCATGATAGCAAGGCATGTCAGAGAGTACCATGTCAGTTATGTCGGCAACAACGTTGGTACCAAGGGCGAGGGACGAAGAGAACCATTTTCCTGCTCGTTGCACGAGGCGGACCAATAGGCAAAGTTCTCATCGATCGGTGGCTACCGGAATGTCATCAACAGTAGAAACGGGGTCTCACTGACAGAGTTGTACATCGATGTGTTTACGTAAGCAGTGAATTATTACTGCTTAGATTATATAGATCACAAGAAAGGTCGAACAGACCAATGGAAAGGAAAATGTGATCATTAGGTTAAACAGAACAATGGAAAGGAAAAATGTGTTTAAACACATATTTCAAGGGTATATCCTTCCCAAGAACAAGCAGAGCAAGATATCCATGACAGGATATAAAGTAGAAAACCATTTAGGTAAGGGGGGAGGAATCTCATGATATTACTCATACAACGGTGTTAGGATAATTGATAATTAAAATATAGCATCGTGCTTCAAACGTGCCTGTTGAAAATCGGAGTACCATTGACATGCTTCGAGAAAGCAGTGACATGGTCTTCAGGTGAAGATCAGACTTTGGAAACACGAAGGATCCATCAGGAATAACTTGTAGAATAAGTCTTACAATTTCCTCATGGATGAATGGATAACCTTGCTGAAAAGGAATCTATAATGATAGGTCCTCCAGCCGGAGGGGGGGGGGTGCTAGGCATGACATCATGTTACCGGGTCATCAAAGGATCAACATCATAACTCTTGGAAAGTTGTCCCAACCATCATATCTGACCGAGATTCATATCCTATTGGTGCCATGAAACCTCAGACTCAGGGGGTCCGAGAGGAAAAAGGTGCAACACAAATAGTCGAAATAACATTGCAAGATCCTCAAGAAATGAACTATGGAAGCGGGTTTCTGAAGCAATAGTTCATCATTAAACCAAGGAGAGGACAAGGAGGTGTCTGGTGAACTCAACGGCAATTCACCGAGATTCCCAAAAGATGGATTTCCACAATTAAGTGAACAAGGAGATAACATTTGTCATATCAAATGATATAAGGAAGTATGCTCGAGGTAAACATACGCAATTAACAGTGGTTGAAAGGTGCGCCCGAAATGTGGGTTGGGTTGCACGACCAATGTCAGAATGGTGATTCAATAATCAATAGCCTAAGAATGAACTTTCGACCATTAACAAAAAAATAGGGTTGCTAGAAGGAAAGAACCCAAACAACACCCTTCACTTGTTGGAATTAACACGGGGACCAAGAGAGAATGGTGATGGTGAGAAGTATTTCTATGTCAAGAATTCTCAAGAGGTGGAACAATTCTCAGAACATTCTTGACATAAAGGATGGTAATACTCCAAGGTAAAGAAGAACAATTGCTGGATAGCAAGGAACTCAAGGTATAACACCAAGCATGAACAAGCTTGTGTTGGTGGGAAGGCAATAAAGTGGTCGATGATAATACAATTCATCGAGGGCAAGGATGGTATTTCTCATCATGAATTCAATTGATATCCTGGATGAGCTCAGAATGTTGATGATCATGATACCTTTGTCGCGAGAGTTCATGAAGATGTAATCGATCGGCGACGACATCAAGTCAAAGTAATGATGAAGTGAAAGGTTATTGGAACCAAGGGTACGACACAACTCGAAACCAAGCTTGTTGTTCAAGGTGAAATGGTATGACGATGAGGATCGACGTAAGGTTAGTTCATCGTCGAAAATTGTGCTCCGAGAAGAAGGACCGGGTAGCACAATTGAAATCATCACGACAATGATATAGCCAAACAGGTTAGGAATGGCGTGATCGGGTACAAACTCATACTTATAGAAGCTTACTAAAGAGTTGTTGAATCGTAGTGCGGACTCGGTTCAGTTACCGGTGTCTATGAGTGCTTAATAACTCAGAGCCCGTGAAAAATTGGAATCAATGGGAAGGTAGCACTCGATGGAGAACTCATAAGAAGTTATGAAGTTTTGTGATAATCTCGAGATACCAGGGGGGTGATACTCGACGGTAGATCAAAGTAAGGGTTGAACTGGGGTATTGATCCACAGAAGACAAGTGCTTAAACTTGCCCGGGAATTGGATCAAGGAAGAACATATGGTCGGGACCATGATTGCAAAGGATCAATTCAACGAAACCAAAGGATATTATATCAAGGAAGTAGCTATTATTACAAGAAGCTTCCAGGAAAGGATATACATCGCGTCCATGGGCATGAACACAAAGTTCAAGGTCGACTCCCACTTCTCCAATGCATACCCTTTCATTCACTTCTCGCTTTCGATGAAGTTATAGCGTTGAAATTTTACCTGGTGAAATACCAGATGAGTATGACTCGTGAAATCTTACGAGTTCACACATATTAAGGAAGGCATAGGTTCAACCCATCCGGGCATCTTACGAACATATACCACAAACTTCGGGGTAATTAATACAAGCTCAAAAGTAGAGCATTGTTGGTCAAGCAGAGGATACAATGTACCAAAGGCATTATGTATCAGGGGAAAGAGCTCACAAGGTGATTAATTATGAAGGACATAAAATCCAACAAAGGAACCGATGGTCCACAACAGAGCTGCTCTGGGTATCGATACTCTATCAAAGGAAGAAGGAATGCAAGTGCACCGGATTATAGAAACAACTGACTAACTCAATTGTCAAATGCAAAGGAATTATGATTCCCAAATCAAGGGATCAGAAGCAATGCTCTGATTAGGGGTGGATAAGTTGAATAGCCTTAGGGTACAATCAAAGACAATTCGATTGGTCGAGAACCAATTCCAGTTAAAAGAATGGCAGCTCAGCCGGAAAAGTAATTTATAAGGATCAATGATGATTGCGTGTATTCGCAAACATATTGAGTCAATAGACCCAAAATGATAATGACAAGGAATGTCAATAAGACTACGAGACTTATGGGATTAACCATAATGCGAGCAAGCAAGAATTTCAAGAGCCAAAGGCTCCAAAGGATTTTCAGAAGATCGAATAATATTTCGAAGACTTTTGTGAAACTCATGAACAACTGGGGATGAGCGGATACTCGATAATTGCAATAATTAACCGTAGGGGTATTCAGGTGACAAAGAACAGCAAGGCAGTAAGCTCAAAGGATTATCGAAACAACGACGAGTTTTCAGGTTATCTTGTAATAACAAGACCAACTTGGGATGAATGTAAGAATAACAACTGCAAGTAGTTATCCATAAGGGTTTGCGGTGGAAGGGGAATTGCAAACGCGATGAACACAAGTTCTCGGGTTAACAGCGGAGAGTATCTTCAGGGTCTTCTGGTGCAGCAGACGATCATCAGTAACAAGGGGCTCTCCGGGTGAAAGTGATAACGAGATCCTATTGTTAGATTTAGTAAACTTCATTTAACCCGAATAGAGGAGAGATCAGCGTCCCAGAGTAAAGGTCGAGGAGTAAAAGATCCTAGTACCACCCAATGGCGACGTGGGCCCATGGGCCACACAGCCATGTTAGTAAAAGTTTTTCAATGTCTAGACTCGACTTCGGCCAAGGAATGTGGAAGGGGGATTCCTACAGGCAGTCGGCTCTGATACCAACTTGTGACGCCCCCGATTTAATCGTACACTAATCATGCACGCAAATGTGTACGATCAAGATCAGGGACTCACGGGAAGATATCACAACACAACTCTAAAACATAAATAAGTCATACAAGCATCATAATACAAGCCAGGGGCCTCGAGGGCTCGAATGCAAGTGCTCGATCATAGACGAGTCAGCGGAAGCAACAATATCTGAGTACAGACATAAGTTAAACAAGTTGCCTTAAGAAGGCTAGCACAAACTGGGATACAGATCGAAAGAGGCGCAGGCCTCCTGCCTGGGATCCTCCTAAACTACTCCTGGTCGTCGTCAGCGGGCTGCACGTAGTAGTAGGCACCTCCGGTGTAGTAGGGGTCGTCGTCGACGGTGGCGTCTGGCTCCTGGACTCCAGTATCTGGTCGCGACAACCAGAACGAAAGAAAGGGGGAAAAGGGGGGAGAAAGCAACCGTGAGTACTCATCCAAAGTACTCGCAAGCAAGGAACTACACTACATATGCATGGGTATATGTTTAAGGAGGCCATATCAGTGGACTGAACTGCAGAATGCCAGAATAAGAGAGGGATAGCTAATCCTGTCGAAGACTACGCTTCTGGCAGCCTCCGTCTTGCATCAAGTATAAGAGAGTAGATTGAAGTCCTCCAAGTAGCGTCTCCAAGTAGCATCTCCAAATAGCATAATCCTACCCGGCGATCCCCTCCTCATATCCCTGAGGTAGAGCGACCACCAGTTGTATCTGGCACTTGGAAGGGTGTGTTTTATTAAGTATCCGGTTCTAGTTGTCATAAGGTCAAGGTACAACTCTGTGACGCCCCCGATTCAATCGTACACTAATCATGCACGCAAACGTGTACGATCAAGATCAGGGACTCACGGGAAGATATCACAACACAACTCTACAAATAAAATAAGTCATACAAGCATCATAATACAAGCCAGGGGCCTCGAGGGCTCGAATACAAGTGCTCGATCATAGACGAGTCAGCGGAAGCAACAATATCTGAGTACAGACATAAGTTAAACAAGTGTGCCTTAAGAAGGCTAGCACAAACTGGGATACAGATCGAAAGAGGCGCAGGCCTCCTGCCTGGGATCCTCCTAACTACTCCAGGTCATCGTCAGCGGGCAGCACGTAGTAGTATGCACCTCCGGTGTAGTAGGGGTCGTCGTCGACGGTGGCGTCTGGCTCCTGGACTCCAGCATCTGGTTGCGACAACCAGAAAGAAAGGAAAGGGGGAAAAGGGGGGAGAAAGCAACCGTGAGTACTCATCCAAAGTACTCGCAAGCAAGGAACTACACTACATATGCATGGGTATATGTGTAAGGAGGCCATATCAGTGGACTGAACTGCAGAATGCCAGAATAAGTGGGGGATAGCTAATCCTATCGAAGACTACGCTTCTGGCAGCCTCCGCCTCGCAGCATGTAGAAGAGAGTAGATTGAAGTCCTCCAAGTAGCATCTCCAAGTAGCATCTCCAAGTAGCATCGCATAGCATAAACCTACCCGGCGATCCTCCCCTCGTCGCCCTGTGGAAAAGCGATCACCGGGTTGTCTGTGGAACTTGGAAGGGTGTGTTTTATTAAGTATCCGGTTCTAGTTGTCATAAGGTCAAGGTACAACTCCAAGTCGTCCTGTTACCGAAGATCACGGCTATTCGAATAGATTAACTTCCCTGCAGGGGTGCACCACATAACCCAACACGCTCGATCCCATTTGGCCGGACACACTTTCCTGGGTCATGCCCGGCCTCGGAAGATCAACACGTCGCAGCCCCACCTAGGCACAACAGAGAGGCCAGCTTGCCGGTCTAAACCTAAGCGCGCAGGGGTCTGGGCCCATCGCCCTGAGCACACCTGCACGTTGCGTGGGCGGCCGGAAGCAGACCTGGCCTAGCAGGCGTTCCAGTCCAATCCGGCGCGCGCCGCTCCGTCGCTGACGTCTGAAGTGCTTCGGCTGATACCACGACGTCGGGATACCCATAACTACTCCCACGTAGATGGTTAGTGCGTATTGGCTCGTAGCCGACTCAGATCAAATACCAAGATCTCGTTAAGCGTGTTAAGTATCCGCGAACGCTGAACAGGGCCAGGCCCACCTGTCTCCTAGGTGGTCTCAACCTGCCATGTCGCTCCGCCACAAAGTAACAGTCGAGGGCCGTCGGGAACCCAGGCCCACCTCTACCGGGATGGAGCCACCTATCCTTTCAGCCCCCTCGTCAGAATCACTTGCGGGTACTCAATGAGCTGACCCGACTTTAGTCACCATCTGTATAGTATGTATGTATGTATAGTATATACCCGTGATCACCTCCCAAGTGATCACGGCCCGATAGTATAGCAAGGCAGACTGACAAGAATGTAGGGCCAATGATGATAAACTAGCATCCTATACTAAGCATTTAGGATTGCAGGTAAGGTATCAACAGATGTAGCGACAATGTCAGGCTATGCATCAGAATAGGATTAACGAAAGCAGTAACAGGCTACACTACTCTAATGCAAGCAGTATAGAAGAGAATAGGCGATATCTGGTGATCAAGGGGGGGGGCTTGCCTGGTTGCTCAGACAAGAAGGAGGGGTCGTCGGTGACGTAGTCGTCCACAGGGGCATCAGCATCGTCACGGGGGCTACCGGAGAGAAGAGGGGGAAGAAACAGTAAATACATAGCAAGCAAGTGCATAACAGGTCAACAAGCAGAGCTAGACGTGTTCTAACGCGGTATGAGGTGATACCGGTGAAGGGGGGAAACATCCGGGAAAGTCTTCCCGGTTCCGGACGTCTGTCAGACAGTTGGACCGGAGAGGAAAGTTTGCAGGTTCGATAGGTTAGGGGTGTGTGGCGGACGAACGGACTGCGTATCCGGATTCGTCTCGTCGTTCTGAGCAACTTTCATGTTGAAATTATTTTAATCCGAGTTACGGATTAAAAGATATGATTTTCTAAAGTATTTATTAATTTCTGGGATTTAATTAAATATTTAAATTAATTCGAAAAACAGATTAATGACATCAGCATGATGTCATGCTGACATCAGCAGTCAACGTTGACTGTTGACCAAGTCAACCTGACATGTGGGTCCAGGGGGACCCACCTGTCATCCTCTAATTAAGTTAATTAGGATTAGGTTAACTTAACTATAACTTGATTAGTTAATTGAATTAATTAACCCGAATTAATTAACTTAAGTAATTACTTAATTAATTAATTATTAATTAATTTATTTATTTATTTATTTATTTATTTAATCATTCCTGTGGTGTAGGGCCCTCCTGTCATAGGCACAGGGGGCCAACCGGGCGGGGCGCTAGCGGGCGTGGCCGCGGGCGCCCGAATGGGCTCGAGCCCGAGAGGGCGCTGGGCAGCACGGGGCACACCAGCGCCGGCGGCCAGATCCACTCGCCGGACGCGGGGTAAGCGGCAGCCAGCGAGCGGGGGGGGGGTTCGGGAGGAACGTCGGCGAGCAGAGAGGAGGGCGCCGAGCGCCTGAACGGAACGGCACTGCCCGAGCGGGCACTGCGGGCTGGGGCCGGCGGTAGGGGGGTAGTGGCAGGAGGAGG
>NC_057803.1:700721698-700727849 GCF_018294505.1 Triticum aestivum
GGTGGGTGGATGGATAAGGGAGGCCCGGCTGGGCCGTGGGGCGGCTGGGCCGGCCTGCTGGGCCGAAGCCCAGTGGGGGGGGGGGCTTCTCTCTTGTTCCTCCCTCTTTTTTTTTGTTTCCTGTTTTGTTCCTTTTCCTTTTATTTATTCTCTTTTACTATTTTAATTCAACTTATGGCATATAAGTATTTTATAAATTTTTGTTTTCTTTATTATAATTACCTATGTAATATTTGGCACTAACCGAACATTTTGTTTTGATGTGTGGAAATGTTTGATGTTTGACAATATTTAAATTTTGAATTTGAAAGTTTCGAACCGACGCGAGAATATTCGCAGTAACCGAGGTGACGTGTCCTCATTAACGCGGGATTACTGTAGCGTAATCACCCGGGTGTCACAATTCTCCTCCACTACAAGAAATCTCGTCCCGAGATTTAAGAGGGGAGTAAGAGGGAAAGGTCTGGTTACGAAAACCTAACGGATCTTCTCGAAGAAGTTAAGCCTTCTCGTTGATGTCTTCAATCCTTTATTCCGATGCATCATGATAAACTGGTCATCATTTCTTTGGGAACTCCATCGTACTTACAAAAGATAAGGAGCAGCTCACTACGACATAATGCTTTTAAGGGAAACAATCTGGGGTTAACCCATGAATTAGTATCAGATTATCTCTCGAGTTGAACATATGAAATACCTCGAGAGTAAGGTATGAAGGTACCATAATAGGCTTCAAGCGGGTGAGAAGGGGGTTCAGAGTAGCGAGATTAAGTATCGCGTCTGATACCAGAATAGATCACTATGACGGTGGCCCGTGAATTACATACGAGTCCATGCGGGAGGAATAACTTTGGGGACAGGGGGGGTACAGGAGAGTCAGGTTTCGATCCTGTGAAACTGTGGGTTATGGGCCCACCATGTGGTTAAAAGTAGAAAGGTTGGTGACATCTGCTCGATCATGTTAGCTAGGCATGTCAGAGGAGAGTCTGAGGGTCATGCCGGCAACAGCATAGGTACCAAGGGCGAGGGACGAAGAGAACCATTTTCCCGCTCGTTGAACGAGGCGGACCAATAGGCAAGGTTCTCGTCCATCGGTGGTTACCGGAATGTCATCAACAAATAGTAATAGGGTCTTACTTACAGAGTGGTACAACGAGGTGCTTACCTAAGCAGGGGATTATCACTGCTTAGATTATATAGGTCACAAGAATGTCAAACACAACAATGGAAAGGAAAATATGAATATCAGATTAAACAGAACAATGGAAAGGAAAATGTGTTAAAACACATAATTCAGGGGTATATCCTTCCCAAGGACAAGCAGAGCAAGATATCCATGACAGGATATAAAGTAGACAACCATTTAGGTAAGGGGGGAGGAATCTCATGATATTACCCATACAACGGTGTTAGGATAAATGATAAACAAAATTTAGCATCGTGCTTCAAATGTTCCTGTTGAAAATCGGAGTACCATTGACATGCTTCGAGGTAGCATTGACATGGTCTTCAGGTGAAGATCAAACTTTGAAAACACGAAGGATCCATCAGGAATAACTTGTAGAATAAATCTTACAATTTCCTCATGGATGAATGGATAACCTTGCTGAAAAGGAATCTATAATGATAGGTCCTCCAGACGAGGGGGGGGGTGCTAGGCATGACATCATGTTATCGGGTCATCAAAGGATCAACATCATGACTCTTGGAAAGTTGTCCCAACCATCATATCTGACCGAGATTCAGATCCGATTGGTGTCAGGATACATCAGACTTAGGATACCTGAGAAGAAAAGGTGCAACGCAAATTGACGAGATGACATTGTAAGATTCTCGGGGAAATGAACTATGAAGTGATTTCCGTTAACAAGAGTCCATCATTAACCCAAGGAGAGGACAAGGAGGTGTCTGGTGAACCCAACGACAATTCGCCGAGATTCCCCAAAAGATGGATTTCCACCATTAAGTGAACAAGGAGATAACATTTGCCAAATCAAATGATATAAGGAAGTATGCTCTAGGAAAACATACACAAATAAACATTGGTTGAAATGTGCGCCCGAAATATGGGTTGGGTTGCACGACCAATGTCAGAATGGTGATTCAATTAACGAAGGACTTAGAATGAACTATCGCCCATTCACTTCAAAGCAATAGGGTTGCTAGGAGTTTAGAATTCACACGTCATAGCTCCAATGTCGGTATTCCGGTTGAAAACAATACGAGGACCAAGGAATGAACGAAGATGGCAAGAAGTATTATGATATCAAGAATTATTAAGAGGTGGTGAAATTCTCACCACATTCTTGACAAAAAGAGATGGTAATACTTCCGAGGTAAGGAAGATCAATTGCTGGACAGCAAGGAACTCAAGGTATAACACCAAACATGAACAAGCTTGTGTTGGTGGGAAGGCAATAAAGTGGTCGATGATAATACAATTCATCGAGGCAAGGATGGTATTTCTCATCATGAATCCAATTGATATCCTGGATGAGCTCAGAATGTTGACGATCTCGAAACCTTTGTCGCGAGAGTTCATGAAGATGTAATCGATCGGCGACGACATCAAGTCAAAGTAATGATGAAGTGAAAGGTTATAGGAACCAAGGGTACGACACAAACTCGAACTCAAGCTTGTTGGTTAAGGTGAAAGGATATGACGAGGAAAATCGACGTAAGGTTAGTTCATCGTTGAAAATTGGTGCTCCGAGAATAAGGAACAGGTAGCACCGTTAGAATCGTCATGACAATGATATAGCCAAACAGGCTAGGAATGGCGTGATCGGGTACAAACTCGTACTTATAGAAGCTTACTGAAGAGTTGTTGAACCGTAGAGCGGACTCGGTTCAGTTATCGGTGTCTTTGAGTGTTTAATAACTCAGAGCCCGTGAAAAATTGGAATCAGTGGTAAGGTAGCACTTGATGAAGAACTCATAAGAAGTTAAGCAGTACCATGATAATCTCGAGATACCAGGGGGTTAATACTCGACACAGATCAAAGTAAAGGTTGGACCGGTGTACTGATCCATAGAAGACAATTGTTTTAACTTGTCCGAGAAATGAGATCAAAGAAGAACAATCATGGTCGGAACCACGATTGCAAAAGACCAGATCCTAGATATAAGATGAACTTATACCAAAGGAATCATTAATTTAATAGAAGCTTTAATGATAAGATCTACATCGTGTCCATGGGCATGAACACAAGTTCAAGGTCGACTCCCACTTCTTCAATGTATAACCTTCCATTCACTTCTCACGTTCGATGAAGTTGCAGTGTTGAAAATTTTATCTGGCGAGGCACCAGAAGAGTATGATTCGTGAAAACTTTCGGGTTCACACGGTTTAGTGAAGG
Organism: Triticum aestivum; assembly: GCF_018294505.1. Classification (NCBI taxonomy): domain Eukaryota; kingdom Viridiplantae; phylum Streptophyta; class Magnoliopsida; order Poales; family Poaceae; genus Triticum; species Triticum aestivum. The sequence goes on from NC_057803.1 coordinate 700,725,058, forward strand.
CATATGTTCTACCCATAGGGGCTCCTTGGAATCATATACCAGAATCTTTAGGAATAATTAACTCAAGTTCGAAGGCAGAGCATGATTGAGAAAGCAGAGGATACAATTTACCAAAGGCCTTATGTATCAGAGGAAAAGGCTCACAAGGTTATTGAATATGAAAGGCGTTGTCAGATAAAACCCAACAAAGGATCTGGTGATCCACAAGGGATCTGACGTGAGCATCAGTTCTCATCTAGAGGAAGAAGGATGCAAGGAGATCAAAATATAGAAACAACTGACTAACTCAATTGTCAAATGCAAATGAATTAGGATTCCCAAATCAAGGGGTCAGAAGCAATGCTCTGATTAGGGATGGATAAGTTGAATAGCCTTAGGGTACAATCAACGACACTTGGATTGGTCGAGAACCAATTCCAGTTAAAAGAATGGCAGCTCAGCCGGAAAGGTAATTTATAAGGATCAATGATGATTGCGGGTATTCGCAAACATATTGAGTCAACAGACTCAAAATGATAATGACAAGGAATGTCAATATGACTACGAGACTTATGGGATTAACCATAATGCAAGCAAGCAAGAATTTCAAGAGCCAAAGGCTCCAGAGGATTCTCGGAAGATCGAATAGTATTTTGAAGAATTTTGTGTAACACATGAACAACAGGGGATGAGCGGATACTCGACAAGTGCGAGTATTTATTTGAGGGGGTATTCATGTAGTAAGGAACTGCTAGGCAGTAGGCACAAAGTATTCTCGGATCAATAGAGAAAACTTCGGGGTATCTTGTAATAACAAGATCACTGGGGGATGATCGTATGAATGGCAAGTGTAAGTAGTTATCCATACGGATTTATCGATGGCCAGGAATAGCAAAAGTGATGGGCACAAAGTCTCGAGAGAATATCAAAGAGTATCTCCGAATTTTTCTGATTAGCAGACGATCATCTGAAGTGAGGGGCTCTCCGGGAGAAAGTACTCGCGAGAACCTAAAGTTAGTTTTGTTATTAGCAAAATCGTTTAACCCGAATAGAAGAGAGTTCAGAATCCCAGAGTAAAGATCGAGGAGTAAAAGATCCTAATACCACCCAATGGCGACGTGGGCCCATGGGCCGCACAGCCATGTTAGTAAAAGTTTTGTAAAGTCTAGACTCGACTTCGGCCAAGGAGTTGGAAGGGGGATTCCTACAGGCAGTTGGCTCTGATACCAACTTGTGACGCCCCCGATTCAATCGTACACTAATCATGCACGCAAACGTGTACGATCAAGATCAGGGACTCACGGGAAGATATCACAACACAACTCTACAAATAAAATAAGTCATACAAGCATCATAATACAAGCCAGGGGCCTCGAGGGCTCGAATACAAGTGCTCGATCATAGACGAGTCAGCGGAAGCAACAATATCTGAGTACAGACATAAGTTAAACAAGTGTGCCTTAAGAAGGCTAGCACAAACTGGGATACAGATTGAAAGAGGCGCAGGCCTCCTGCCTGGGATCCTCCTAACTACTCCAGGTCGTCGTCAGCGGGCAGCACGTAGTAGTAGGCACCTCTGGTGTAGTAGGGGTCGTCGTCGACGGTGGCGTCTGGCTCCTGGACTCCAGCATCTGGTTGCGACAACCAGAAAGAAAGGAAAGGGGGAAAAGGGGGGAGAAAGCAACCGTGAGTACTCATCCAAAGTACTCGCAAGCAAGGAACTACACTACATATGCATGGGTATATGTGTAAGGAGGCCATATCAGTGGATTGAACTGCAGAATGCCAGAATAAGAGGGGGATAGCTAATCCTATCGAAGACTACGCTTCTGGCAGCCTCCGCCTCGCAGCATGTAGAAGAGAGTAGATTGAAGTCCTCCAAGTAGCATCTCCAAGTAGCATCTCCAAGTAGCATCGCATAGCATAAACCTACCCGGCGATCCTCCCCTCGTCGCCCTATGGAAAAGCGATCACCGGGTTGTCTGTGGAACTTGGAAGGGTGTGTTTTATTAAGTATCCGGTTCTAGTTGTCATAAGGTCAAGGTACAACTCCAAGTCGTCCTGTTACCGAAGATCACGGCTATTCGAATAGATTAACTTCCCTGCAGGGGTGCACCACATAACCCAACACGCTCGATCCCATTTGGCCGGACACACTTTCCTGGGTCATGCCCGGCCTCGGAAGATCAACACGTCGCAGCCCCACCTAGGCACAACAGAGAGGCCAGCACGCCGGTCTAAACCTAAGCGCGCAGGGGTCTGGGCCCATCGCCCTGAGCACACCTGCACGTTGCGTGGGCGGCCGGAAGCAGACCTGGCCTAGCAGGCGTTCCAGTCCAATCCGGCGCGCGCCGCTCCGTCGCTGACGTCTGAAGTGCTTCGGCTGATACCACGACGTCGGGATACCCATAACTACTCCCACGTAGATGGTTAGTGCGTATAGGCTCGTAGCCGACTCAGATCAAATACCAAGATCTCGTTAAGCGTGTTAAGTATCCGCGAACGCTGAACAGGGCCAGGCCCACCTGTCTCCTAGGTGGTCTCAACCTGCCCTGTCGCTCCGCCACAAAGTAACAGTCGAGGGCCGTCGGGAACCCAGGCCCACCTCTACCGGGATGGAGCCACCTGTCCTTTCAGCCCCCTCGTCAGAATCACTTGCGGGTACTCAATGAGCTGACCCGACTTTAGTCACCATCTGTATAGTATGTATGTATGTATAGTATATACCCGTGATCACCTCCCAAGTGATCACGGCCCGATAGTATAGCAAGGCAGACTGACAAGAATGTAGGGCCAATGATGATAAACTAGCA
>NC_057803.1:700728772-700729447 GCF_018294505.1 Triticum aestivum
GGGGGAAACATCCGGGAAAGTCTTCCCGGTTCCGGACGTCTGTCAGACAGTTGAACCGGAGAGGAAAGTTTGCAGGTTCGATAGGTTAGGGGTGTGTGGCGGACGAACGGACTGCGTATCCGGATTCGTCTCGTCGTTCTGAGCAACTTTCATGTTGAAATTATTTTAATCCGAGTTACGGATTAAAAGATATGATTTTCTAAAGTATTTATTAATTTCTGGAATTTAATTAAATATTTAAATTAATTCGAAAAACAGATTAATGACATCAGCATGATGTCATGCTGACATCAGCAGTCAACGTTGACTGTTGACCAAGTCAACCTGACATGTGGGTCCAGGGGGACCCACCTGTCATCCTCTAATTAAGTTAATTAGGATTAGGTTAACTTAACTATAACTTGATTAGTTAATTGAATTAATTAACCCGAATTAATTAACTTAAGTAATTACTTAATTAATTAATTATTAATTAATTAATTTATTTATTTTTTTATTTTTTTAATCATTCCTGTGGTGTAGGGCCCTCCTGTCATAGGCACAGGGGGCCAACCGGGCGGGGCGCTAGCGGGCGTGGCCGCGGGCGCCCGAATGGGCTCGAGCCCGAGAGGGCGCTGGGCAGCACGGGGCACACCAGCGCCGGCGGCCAGATCCACTCGCCGGACGCGGGGTAAG
>NC_057803.1:700729508-700730627 GCF_018294505.1 Triticum aestivum
GTCTCCTAGGTGGTCTCAACCTGCCCTGTCGCTCCGCCACAAAGTAACAGTCGAGGGCCGTCGGGAACCCAGGCCCACCTCTACCGGGATGGAGCCACCTGTCCTTTCAGCCCCCTCGTCAGAATCACTTGCGGGTACTCAATGAGCTGACCCGACTTTAGTCACCATCTGTATAGTATGTATGTATGTATAGTATATACCCGTGATCACCTCCCAAGTGATCACGGCCCGATAGTATAGCAAGGCAGACTGACAAGAATGTAGGGCCAATGATGATAAACTAGCATCCTATACTAAGCATTTAGGATTGCAGGTAAGGTATCAACAGATGTAGCGACAATGTCAGGCTATGCATCAGAATAGGATTAACGAAAGCAGTAACAGGCTACACTACTCTAATGCAAGCAGTATAGAAGAGAATAGGCGATATCTGGTGATCAAGGGGGGGGCTTGCCTGGTTGCTCAGACAAGAAGGAGGGGTCATCGGTGACGTAGTCGTCCACAGGGGCATCAGCATCGTCACGGGGGCTACCGGAGAGAAGAGGGGGAAGAAACAGTAAATACATAGCAAGCAAGTGCATAACAGGTCAACAAGCAGAGCTAGACGTGTTCTAACGCGGTATGAGGTGATACCGGTGAAGGGGGGAAACATCCGGGAAAGTCTTCCCGGTTCCGGACGTCTGTCAGACAGTTGAACCGGAGAGGAAAGTTTGCAGGTTCGATAGGTTAGGGGTGTGTGGCGGACGAACGGACTGCGTATCCGGATTCGTCTCGTCGTTCTGAGCAACTTTCATGTTGAAATTATTTTAATCCGAGTTACGGATTAAAAGATATGATTTTCTAAAGTATTTATTAATTTCTGGAATTTAATTAAATATTTAAATTAATTCGAAAAACAGATTAATGACATCAGCATGATGTCATGCTGACATCAGCAGTCAACGTTGACTGTTGACCAAGTCAACCTGACATGTGGGTCCAGGGGGACCCACCTGTCATCCTCTAATTAAGTTAATTAGGATTAGGTTAACTTAACTATAACTTGATTAGTTAATTGAATTAATTAACCCGAATTAATTAACTTAAGTAATTACTTAATTAATTAATTATTAATTAATT
>NC_057803.1:700732194-700734615 GCF_018294505.1 Triticum aestivum
GCGACGGTGCCGTGCGGCGAGGGCGAGGCGGAGTTGGGCGGCGTGATTCCCCCCGATCCAGATCGGGGGAGGGAGAGGCGATGGGGCGAGGAGGGGATAGGGTTTCGGGGGTGGGGGGTCTCCCTGCGGTGGGTGGATGGATAAGGGAGGCCCGGCTGGGCCGTGGGGCGGCTGGGCCGGCCTGCTGGGCCGAAGCCCAGTGGGGGGGGCTTCTCTCTTATTCCTCCCTCTTTTTTTTTGTTTCCTGTTTTGTTCCTTTTCCTTTTATTTATTCTCTTTTACGTTTTTAATTCAACTTATGGCATATAAGTATTTTATAAATTTGTGTTTTCTTTATTATAATTACCTATGTAATATTTGGCACTAACCGAACATTTTGTTTTGATGTGTGGAAATGTTTGATGTTTGACAATATTTAAATTTTGAATTTGAAAGTTTCGAACCGACGCGAGAATATTCGCAGTAACCGAGGTGAAGTGTCCTCATTAACGCGGGATTACTGTAGCGTAATCACCCGGGCGTCACAAACTCCAAGTCGTCCTGTTACCGAAGATCACGGCTATTCGAATAGATTAACTTCCCTGCAGGGGTGCACCACATAACCCAACACGCTTGATCCCATTTGGCCGGACACACTTTCCTGGGTCATGCCCGGCCTCGGAAGATCAACACGTCGCAGCCCCACCTAGGCTCAACAGAGAGGCCAGCACGCCGGTCTAAACCTAAGCGCACAGGGGTCTGGGCCCATCGCCCATAGCACACCTGCACGTTGCGTACGCGGCCGAAAGCAGACCTAGCCTAGTGGCGTTCCAGTCCAATTCGGCGCGCGCCGCTCCGTCGCTGACGTCTGAAGTGCTTCGGCTGATACCACGACGTCGGGATACCCATAACTACTCCCACGTAGATGGTTACTGCGTATAGGCTCGTAGCCGACTCAGATCAAATACCAAGATCTCGTTAAGCGTGTTAAGTATCCGCGAACGCCGAACAGGGCCAGGCCCACCTGTCTCCTAGGTGGTCTCAACCTGCCCTGTCGCTCCGCCACAAAGTAACAGTCGAGGGCCGTCGGGAACCCAGGCCCACCTCTACCGGGATGGAGCCACCTGTCCTTTCAGCCCCCTCGTCAGAACCACTTGCGGGTACTCAATGAGCTGACCCGACTTTAGTCACCATCTGTATAGTATGTAGGTATGTATAGTATATACCCGTGATCACCTCCCAAGTGATCACGGCCCGATAGTATAGCAAGGCAGACTGACAAGAATGTAGGGCCAATGATGATAAACTAGCATCCTATACTAAGCATATAGGATTGCAGGTAAGGTATCAATAGATGTAGCGACAATGTCAGGCTATGCATCAGAATAGGATCAACGGAAAGCAGTAACATGCTACACTACTCTCATGCAAGCAGTATAGAGTAGAATAGGCGATATCTGGTGATCAAGGGGGGGGGCTTGTCTGGTTGCTCTGGCAAGAGAGAGAGGGGTCGTCAACTCCGTAGTCGAACTGGTCAGCAGCAGCGTCGGTCTCGTAGTCTACCGGAGAGAAGAGGGGGAAGAAATAATGAATACAGAGCAAACAAAGCATCACAAAATATAACAAGGCAATACGCGGTGTTCGGTGTGCCCTAACGCGGTAGTAGGTGATACCGGTGAAGGTGGGAAAACATCCGGAAAAGTATTCCCGGTGTTTCGTGTTTTCGGACAGATGAACCGGAGGGGAAAAGTTGCGAGTTCGATAGGTTAGGGGTGTGTGGCGGACGAGCGGACTGCGTATCCGGAATCGTCTCGTCGTTCTGAGCAACTTTCATGTTGAAAATATTTTAATCCGAGTTACGGATTAAAAGATATGATTTTCTAAAGTTTTAATCATTTTTAGAATTTATTTAACTATTTAATTCTAACATTATCCAGAATAGTGCACGCTGACGTCATCATGACGTCAGCATGACGTCAGCAGTCAACAAGGAGTTGACTGGGTCAATCTGACGTGTGGGTCCCGCATGTCATACACTGTTTTAATTAACTAACTGTTAATTAGTTTAATTAGTGATTAGGTTAACCTAATTATAATTAATTAACTTAATTAATTCCTTAATTAATTAATTAATGAATTAATTAATTTTATTATTATTATTATTATTTATTTATTTTGATATTCCTTTTTTACTGACAGTAGCACTGGGCCACTGGACAATGTCCAGCCGGACACGTCCAGGGCAGCACCACACATGGCCGGACAATGTCCAGGCCACACCCTTTGGCGCGCCGGACATGTTCGGGCTGGGCGGGGCACGCACGCAGCCAGCGGCCATGGCCGAGCCGGTCGGTGCGGTAGCCGCTAGGGTGCCGAAGGGGGTGAAGGGGGGCTGCTGGGCGGAGGTGCGGGCACACGCCCGAGTCCACCTGGGATGGGGTC
>NC_057803.1:700736281-700737835 GCF_018294505.1 Triticum aestivum
TGTGTGTGTTTCTCTTTTGTATTTCCTTTCTTTTATTTATTTCTTTCCTGTTTAAATTCATCTAAAAGTAATTAGGCATTTTATAAAAAGGTGTTTACTACGCCATAATTACCGATGCAATATTAGACATGGCCCGAACATTTTATTTTAATATTTGAAAACTTTTGACGTTTGACTTATTTAGGATTTAAATTTGAAACGGCTTTGAATTAACCCGAGATTAATTACAGTGACAGAGGTGACGTGTCACCATTAACGTGAGATCACTGTAGCATGATTATCCGGGCGTTACAGTTTTTGCCATAAGCCTCTATACTTTCTTGCACATGCTATGTGGGTGAAATGATGATACCATGCCAACTTGGAACCTTTTCAGAGTTCATGTCAAATGCTTTTCAATTTCATGGTCTTATAGCTCAAAATAATCAGCAAATGCTTGAAAAATAACAAATGAAGTCGGAAAGGGTTGTAAATCGATGATGTGGCTTTGAATGGTGCATTTTGAACATAGAAAAACTATGGAGTTCGAATAAGTTCAAAAAAATGAAATCCCTTTGTAACAGATGAATTTCCGTATGAAACCCTAATACTTCAAAGGAGATTGTCTGTTTTGTACACGAAGTGCATCCAGTTTTTGCCGTAACCTATGTACTTTCTTGCACATGCTATGTGGGTGAAATGATGATACCATGCCAACTTGGAACCTTTTCAGAGTTCATTTCAAATGCTTTTCAATTTCATGGTCTTATAGCTCAAAATAATCAGTAAATGCATGAAAAATAACAAATAAAGTCGGAAAGGGTTGTAAATTGATGATACGGCTTTGAATGGTGCATTTTGAACATAGAAAAAGTATTGAGTTCAAATAAGTTCAAAAAAATGAAATCCCTTTGTAACAGACGAGTTTCCGTATGAAACCCTAATACTTCGAAGCAGATTGTCTGTTTTGTACACGAAGTGCATCAAGTTTTTGCCGTAAGCCTCTGTGCTTTCTTGCACATGCTATGTGGGTGAAATGATGATACCATGCCAACTTGGAACCTTTTCAAAGTTCATTTCAAATGCTTTTCAATTTCATGGTCTTATAGCTCAAAATAATTAGTAAATGCATGAAAAATAACAAATGAAGTCGGAAAGGGTTGTAAATTAATGATACGTCTTTGAATGGTGCATTTTGAACATAGAAAAACTATGGAGTTCAAATAAGTTTAAAAATATGAAATCCCTTTGTAACAGACGAGTTTCCGTATGAAACCCTGATACTTCGAAGGAGATTGTCTGTTTTGTACATGAAGTGCATCCAGTTTTTGCTATAAGCCTCTGTACTTTCTTGCACATGCTATGTGGGTGAAATGACCATACCATGACAACTTGGAACCTTTTCAGAGTTCATTTCAAATGCTTTTCAATTTCATGGTCTTATAGCTCAAAATAATCAGTAGATGCATGCAAAATAACAAATGAAGTTGGAAAGGGTTGTAAATTGATGATGTGGCTTTGAATGGTGCATTTTGAACATAGAAAAACTATGGAGTTCAAATAAGTTCAAAAAAA
>NC_057803.1:700742323-700746175 GCF_018294505.1 Triticum aestivum
GCTCAAAATAATCAGTAAATGCATGAAAAATAACAAATAAAGTCGGAAAGGGTTGTAAATTGATGATACGGCTTTGAATGGTGCATTTTGAACATAGAAAAAGTATTGAGTTCAAATAAGTTCAAAAAAATGAAATCCCTTTGTAACAGACGAGTTTCCGTATGAAACCCTAATACTTCGAAGCAGATTGTCTGTTTTGTACACGAAGTGCATCAAGTTTTTGCCGTAAGCCTCTGTGCTTTCTTGCACATGCTATGTGGGTGAAATGATGATACCATGCCAACTTGGAACCTTTTCAAAGTTCATTTCAAATGCTTTTCAATTTCATGGTCTTATAGCTCAAAATAATCAGTAAATGCATGAAAAATAACAAATGAAGTCGGAAAGGGTTGTAAATTAATGATACGTCTTTGAATGGTGCATTTTGAACATAGAAAAACTATGGAGTTCCAATAAGTTTAAAAATATGAAATCCCTTTGTAACAGACGAGTTTCCATATGAAATCCTGATACTTCGAAGGAGATTGTCTGTTTTGTACACGAAGTGCATCCAGTTTTTGCTATAAGCCTCTGTACTTTCTTGCACATGCTATGTGGGTGAAATGATTATACCATGACAACTTGGAACCTTTTCAGAGTTCATTTCAAATGCTTTTCAATTTCATGGTCTTATAGCTCAAAATAATCAGTAGATGCATGCAAAATAACAAATGAAGTTGGAAAGGGTTGTAAATTGATGATGTGGCTTTGAATGGTGCATTTTGAACATATAAAAACTATGGAGTTCAAATAAGTTCAAAAAAATGAAATCCCTTTGTAACAGACGAGTTTCCGTATGAAACCCTGATACTTCGAAGGAGATTGTCTGTTTTGTACACGAAGTGCATCCAGTTTTTGCCGTAAGCATCTGTGCTTTCTTGCACATGCTATGTGGGTGAAATGATGATACCATGCGAACTTGGAACCTTTTCAGAGTTCATTTCAAATGCTTTTCAATTTCATGGTCTTATAGCTCAAAATAATCAGTAAATGCATGAAAAATAACAAATGAAGTTGGAAAGGGTTGTAAATTGATGATACGACTTTGAATGGTGCATTTTGAACATATAACAACTATTGAGTTCAAATAAGTTCAAAAAAATGAAATCCATTTGTAACAGACGAGTTTCCGTATGAAACCCTGATACTTCGAAGGAGATTGTCTGTTTTGTACACGAACTGCATCCAGTTTTTGCCGTAAGCCTCTGTACTTTCTTGCACATGCAATGTTGGTGAAATGATGATACCATGCCAACTTGGAACCTTTTCAGAGTTCATTTCAAATGCTTTTCAATTTCATGGTCTTATCGCTCAAAATAATCAGTAAATGCATGAAAAATAACAAATGAAGTCGGAAAGGGTTGTAAATTAATGATACGGCTTTGAATGGTGCATTTTGAACATAGAAAAACTATGGAGTTCAAATAAGTTCAAAAATATGAAATCCCTTTGTAACAGACGAGTTTCCGTATGAAACCCTGATACTTCGAAGGAGATTGTCTGTTTTGTACACGAAGTGCATCCAGTTTTTGCTATAAGCCTCTGTACTTTCTTGCACATGCTATGTGGGTGAAATGATTATACCATGACAACTTCGAACCTTTTCAGAGTTCATTTCAAATGCTTTTCAATTTCATGGTCTTATAGCTCAAAATAATCAATAGATGCACGCAAAATAACAAATGAAGTTGGAAAGGGTTGTAAATTGATGATGTGGCTTTGAATGGTGCATTTTGAACATAGAAAAACTATGGAGTTCAAATAAGTTCAAAAAAGTGAAATCCCTTTGTAACAGACGAGTTTCCGTATGAAACCCTGATACTTCGAAGGAGATTGTCTGTTTTGTACACGAAGTGCATCCAGTTTTTGCCGTAAGCATCTGTGCTTTCTTGCACATGCTATGTGGGTGAAATGATGATACCATGCGAACTTGGAACCTTTTCAGAGTTCATTTCAAATGCTTTTCAATTTCATGGTCTTATAGCTCAAAATAATCAGTAAATGCATGAAAAATAACAAATGAAGTCGGAAAGGGTTGTAAATTGATGATACGACTTTGAATGGTGCATTTTGAACATATAACAACTATGGAGTTCAAATAAGTTCAAAAAAAATGAAATCCCTTTGTAACAGACGAGTTTCCGTATGAAACCCTGATACTTCGAAGGAGATTGTCTGTTTTGTACATGAAGTGCATCCAGTTTTTGCAGTAAGCCTCTGTACTTTCTTGCACATGCAATGTGGGTGAAATGATGATACCATGCCAACTTGGAACCTTTTCAGAGTTCATTTCAAATGCTTTTCAATTTCATGGTCTTATCGCTCAAAATAATCAGTAAATGCATGAAAAATAACAAATGAACTCGGAAAGGGTTGTAAATTAATGATACGGCTTTGAATGGTGCATTTTGAACATAGAAAAACTATGGAGTTCAAATAAGTTTAAAAATATGAAATCCCTTTGTAACAGACGAGTTTCCGTATGAAACCCTGATACTTCGAAGGAGATTGTCTGTTTTGTACATGAAGTGCATCCAGTTTTTGCTATAAGCCTCTGTACTTTCTTGCACATGCTATGTGGGTGAAATGACCATACCATGACAACTTGGAACCTTTTCAGAGTTCATTTCAAATGCTTTTCAATTTCATGGTCTTATAGCTCAAAATAATCAGTAGATGCATGCAAAATAACAAATGAAGTTGGAAAGGGTTGTAAATTGATGATGTGGCTTTGAATGGTGCATTTTGAACATAGAAAAACTATGGAGTTCAAATAAGTTCAAAAAAATGAAATCCCTTTGTAACAGACGAGTTTCCGTATGAAACCCTGATACTTCGATGGAGATTGTCCGTTTTGTACCCGAAGTGCATCCAGTTTTTGCCGTAAGCCTCTGTGCTTTCTTGCACATGCTATGTGGGTGAAATGATGATACCATGCGAACTTGGAACCTTTTCAGAGTTCATTTCAAATGCTTTTCAATTTCATGGTCTTATAGCTCAAAATAATCAGTTAATGCATGAAAAATAACAAATGAAGTCGGAAAGGGTTGTAAATTGATGATACGACTTTGAATGGTGCATTTTGAACATATAACAACTATGGAGTTCAAATAAGTTCAAAAAAATGAAATCCCTTTGTAACAGACGAGTATCCATATGAAACCCTGATACTTCGAAGGAGATTGTCTGTTTTGTACACAAAGTGCATCCAGTTTTTGCCATAAGCCTCTATACTTTCTTGCACATGCTATGTGGGTGAAATGATGATACCATGCCAACTTGGAACCTTTTCAGAGTTCATGTCAAATGCTTTTCAATTTCATGGTCTTATAGCTCAAAATAATCAGCAAATGCTTGAAAAATAACAAATGAAGTCGGAAAGGGTTGTAAATCGATGATGTGGCTTTGAATGGTGCATTTTGAACATAGAAAAACTATGGAGTTCGAATAAGTTCAAAAAAATGAAATCCCTTTGTAACAAATGAATTTCCGTATGAAACCCTAATACTTCAAAGGAGATTGTCTGTTTTGTACACGAAGTGCATCCAGTTTTTGCCGTAAGCCTATGTACTTTCTTGCACATGCTATGTGGGTGAAATGATGATACCATGCCAACTTGGAACCTTTTCAGAGTTCATTTCAAATGCTTTTCAATTTCATGGTCTTATAGCTCAAAATAATCAGTAAATGCATGAAAAATAACAAATGAAGTCGGAAAGGGTTGTAAATTGATGATGTGGCTTTGAATGGTGCATTTTGAACATAGAAAAACTATGGAGTTCAAATAAGTTCAAAAATATGAAATCCCTTTGT
>NC_057803.1:700746185-700747246 GCF_018294505.1 Triticum aestivum
ATGAAGTCGGAAAGGGTTGTAAATTGATGATACGACTTTGAATGGTGCATTTTGAACATATAACAACTATGGAGTTCAAATAAGTTCAAAAAAATGAAATCCCTTTGTAACAGACGAGTATCCATATGAAACCCTGATACTTCGAAGGAGATTGTCTGTTTTGTACACAAAGTGCATCCAGTTTTTGCCATCAGCCTCTATACTTTCTTGCACATGCTATGTGGGTGAAATGATGATACCATGCCAACTTGGAACCTTTTCAGAGTTCATGTCAAATGCTTTTCAATTTCATGGTCTTATAGCTAAAAATAATCAGCAAATGCTTGAAAAATAACAAATGAAGTCGGAAAGGGTTGTAAATCGATGATGTGGCTTTGAATGGTGCATTTTGAACATAGAAAAACTATGGAGTTCGAATAAGTTCAAAAAAATGAAATCCCTTTGTAACAAATGAATTTCCGTATGAAACCCTAATACTTCAAAGGAGATTGTCTGTTTTGTACACGAAGTGCATCCAGTTTTTGCCGTAAGCCTATGTACTTTCTTGCACATGCTATGTGGGTGAAATGATGATACCATGCCAACTTGGAACCTTTTCAGAGTTCGTTTCAAATGCTTTTCAATTTCATGGTCTTATAGCTCAAAATAATCAGTAAATGCATGAAAAATAACAAATGAAGTCGGAAAGGGTGGTAAATTGATGATGTGGCTTTGAATGGTGCATTTTGAACATAGAAAAACTATGGAGTTCAAATAAGTTCAAAAATATGAAATCCCTTTGTAACAGACGAGTTTCCGTATGAAAGCCCGATACTTCGAAGGAGATTGTCTGTTTTGTACACGAAGTTCATCCAGTTTTTGCCGTAAGCCTCTGTGCTTTCTTGCACATGCTATGTGGGTGAAATGATGATACCATGCGAACTTGGAACCTTTTCAGAGTTCATTTCAAATGCTTTTCAATTTCATGGTCTTATAGCTCAAAATAATCAGTAAATGCATGAAAAATAACAAATGAAGTTGGAAAGGGTTGTAAATTGATGATACGACTTTGAATGGTGCAT
>NC_057803.1:700748401-700750333 GCF_018294505.1 Triticum aestivum
AAATGATGATACCATGCGAACTTGGAACCTTTTCAGAGTTCATTTCAAATGCTTTTCAATTTCATGGTCTTATAGCTCAAAATAATCAGTAAATGCATGAAAAATAACAAATGAAGTCGGAAAGGGTTGTAAATTGATGATACGACTTTGAATGGTGCATTTTGAACATATAACAACTATGGAGTTCAAATAAGTTCAAAAAAAATGAAATCCCTTTGTAACAGACGAGTTTCCGTATGAAACCCTGATACTTCGAAGGAGATTGTCTGTTTTGTACATGAAGTGCATCCAGTTTTTGCAGTAAGCCTCTGTACTTTCTTGCACATGCAATGTGGGTGAAATGATGATACCATGCCAACTTGGAACCTTTTCAGAGTTCATTTCAAATGCTTTTCAATTTCATGGTCTTATCGCTCAAAATAATCAGTAAATGCATGAAAAATAACAAATGAAGTCGGAAAGGGTTGTAAATTAATGATACGGCTTTGAATGGTGCATTTTGAACATAGAAAAACTATGGAGTTCAAATAAGTTCAAAATATGAAATCCCTTTGTAACAGACGAGTTTCCGTATGAAACCCTGATACTTCGAAGGAGATTGTCTGTTTTGTACACGAAGTGCATCCAGTTTTTGCTATAAGCCTCTGTACTTTCTTGCACATGCTATGTGGGTGAAATGATTATACCATGACAACTTGGAACCTTTTCAGAGTTCATTTCAAATGCTTTTCAATTTCATGGTCTTATAGCTCAAAGTAATCAGTAGATGCATGCAAAATAACAAATGAAGTTGGAAAGGGTCGTAAATTGATGATGTGGCTTTGAATGGTGCATTTTGAACATAGAAAAACTATGGAGTTCAAATAAGTTCAAAAAAATGAAATCCCTTTGTAACAGACGAGTTTCCGTATGAAACCCTGATACTTCGAAGGAGATTGTCTGTTTTGTACAAGAAGTGCATCCAGTTTTTGCCGTAAGCCTCTATGCTTTCTTGCACATGCTATGTGGGTGAAATGATGATACCATGCGAACTTGGAACCTTTTCAGAGTTCATTTCAAATGCTTTTCAATTTCATGGTCTTATAGCTCAAAATAATTAGTAAATGCATGAAAAATAACAAATGAAGTCGGAAAGGGTTGTAAATTGATGATACGACTTTGAATGGTGCATTTTGAACATATAACAACTATGGAGTTCAAATAAGTTCAAAAAAATGAAATCCCTTTGTAACAGACGAGTATCCATATGAAACCCTGATACTTCGAAGGAGATTGTATGTTTTGTACACAAAGTGCATCCAGTTTTTGCCATAAGCCTCTGTACTTTCTTGCACATGCTATGTGGGTGAAATGATGATACCATGCCAACTTGGAACCTTTTCAGAGTTCATGTCAAATGCTTTTCAATTTCATGGTCTTATAGCTCAAAATAATCAGTAAATGCTTGAAAAATAACAAATGAAGTCGGAAAGGGTTGTAAATCGATGATGTGTCTTTGAATGGTGCATTTTGAACATAGAAAAACTATGGAGTTCGAATAAGTTCAAAAAAATGAAATCCCTTTGTAATAGATGAATTTTCATATGAAACCCTAATACTTCGAAGGAGATTGTCTGTTTTGTACACGAAGTGCATCCATTTTTTGCCATAAGCCTCTGTACTTTCTTGCACATTCTATGTGGGTGAAATGATGATACCATGCCAACTTGGAACCTTTTTCAGAGTTCATTTCAAATGCTTTTCAATTTGATGGTCTTATAGCTAAAAATAATTAGTAAATGCATGAAAAATAACAAATGAAGTCGGAAAGGGTTGTAAATGAATGATACGGCTTTGAATGGTGCATTTTGAACATAGAAAAACAATGGAGTTCAAATAAGTTCAAAAAAAATAAAATCCCTTTCTAAGAGACGAGTTTCTGTATGAAACCCT
>NC_057803.1:700750343-700750845 GCF_018294505.1 Triticum aestivum
ATACTTCGAAGGAGATTGTGTGTTTTGTACACGAAGTGCATCCAGTTTTTGCTGTAAGCCTCTGTACTTTCTTGCACATGCTATGTGGGTGAAATGATGATACCATGACAACTTGGAACCTTTTCAGAGTTCATTTCAAATGCTTTTCAATTTGATGGTCTTATAGCTCAAAATAATCAGTAGATGCATGCAAAATAACAAATGAAGTTGGAAAGGGTTGTAAATTGATGATGTGGGTTTGAATGGTGCATGTTGAACATAGAAAAAGTATGGAGTTCAAATAAGTTCAAAAAAAATGAAATCCCTTTGTAACAGACGAGTTTCCGTATGAAACCCTGATACTTCGAAGGAGATTGTCTGTTTTGTACACGAAATGCATCCAATTTTTGCCGTAAGCCTCTGTACTTTCTTGCACATGCAATGTGGGTGAAATGATGATACCATGCCAACTTGGAACCTTTTCAGAGTTCATTTCAAATGCTTTTCAATTTCATGGTCTTAT
>NC_057803.1:700757542-700759829 GCF_018294505.1 Triticum aestivum
CCGTAAGCCTCTGTGCTTTCTTGCACATGCTATGTGGGTCAAATGATGATACCATGCCAACTTGGAACCTTTTCAAAGTTCATTTCAAATGCTTTTCAATTTCATGGTCTTATATCTCAAAATAATCAGTAAATGCATGAAAAATAACGAATGAAGTTGGAAAGGGTTGTAAATTGACGATGTGGCTTTGAATGGTGCATTTTGAACATAGAAAAACTATGGAGTTCGAATAAGTTCAAAAAAATGAAATCCCTTTGTAACAGACGAGTTTCCATATGAAACCTTGATACTTCGAAGGAGATTGTCTATTTTGTACACAAAGTGCATCCAGTTTTTGCCATAAGCCTCTGTACTTTCTTGCACATGCTATGTGGGTGAAATGATGATACCATGCCAACTTGGAACCTTTTCAGAGTTCATGTCAAATGCTTTTCAATTTCATGGTCTTATAGCTCAAAATAATCAGTAAATGCTTGAAAAATAACAAATGAAGTCGGAAAGGGTTGTAAATCGATGATGTGGCTTTGAATGGTGCATTTTGAACATAGAAAAACTATGGAGTTCGAATAAGTTCAAAAAAATGAAATCCCTTTGTAACAGATGAATTTCCGTATGAAACCCTAATACTTCGAAGGAGATTGTCTGTTTTGTACACAAAGTGCATCCAGTTTTTGCCGTAAGCCTCTGTACTTTCTTGCACATGCAATGTGGGTGAAATGATGATACCATGCCAACTTGGAACCTTTTCAGAGTTCATTTCAAATGCTTTTCAATTTCATGGTCTTATAGCTCAAAATAATCAGTAAATGCATGAAAAATAACAAATGAAGTCGGAAAGGGTTGTAAATTGATGATGTGTCTTTGAATGGTGAATTTTGAACATAGAAAAAGTATGGAGTTCAAATAAGTTCAAAAAAATGAAATCCCTTTGTAACAGACGAGTTTCCGTATGAAACCCTGATACTTCGAAGGAGATTGTCTGTTTTATACACGAAGTGCATCCAGTTTTTGCCGTAAGGCTCTGTGCTTTCTTGCACATGCTATGTGGGTGAAATAATGATACCATGCCAACTTGGAACCTTTTCAGAGTTCATTTCAAATGCTTTTCAATTTCATGGTCTTATAGCTCAAAATAATCAGTAGATGCATGCAAAATAACAAATGAAGTTGGAAAGGGTTTTAAATTGATGATGTGGGTTTGAATGGTGCATTTTGAACATAGAAAAAGTATGGAGTTCAAATAAGTTGAAAAAAATGAAATCCCTTTGTAACAGACGAGTTTCCGTATGAAACCCTGATACTTCGAAGGAGATTGTCTGTTTTGTACACGAAATACATCCAGTTTTTGCCGTAAGCCTCTGTACTTTCTTGCACATGCAATGTGGGTGAAATGATGATACCATGCCAACTTGGAACCTTTTCAGAGTTCATTTCAAATGCTTTTCAATTTCATGGTCTTATAGCTCAAAATAATCAGTAAATGCATGAAAAATAACAAATGAAGTCGGAAAGGGTTGTAAATTGATGATGTGTCTTTTAATGGTGAATTTTGAACATAGAAAAAGTATGGAGTTCAAATAAGTTCAAAAAAATGAAATCCCTTTGTAACAGACCAGTTTCCGTATGAAACCCTGATACTTCGAAGGAGATTGTCTGTTTTATACACGAAGTGCATCCAGTTTTTGCCGTAGGGCTCTGTGCTTTCTTGCACATGCTATGTGGGTGAAATAATGATACCATGCCAACTTGGAACCTTTTCAGAGTTCATTTCAAATGCTTTTCAATTTCATGGTCTTATAGCTCAAAATAATCAGTAGATGCATGCAAAATAACAAATGAAGTTGGAAAGGGTTTTAAATTGATGATGTGGGTTTGAATGGTGCATTTTGAACATAGAAAAAGTATGGAGTTCAAATAAGTTGAAAAAAATGAAATCCCTTTGTAACAGACGAGTTTCCGTATGAAACCCTGATACTTCGAAGGAGATTGTCTGTTTTGTACACGAAATGCATCCAGTTTTTGCCGTAAGCCTCTGTACTTTCTTGCACATGCAATGTGGGTGAAATGATGATACCATGCCAACTTGGAACCTTTTCAGAGTTCATTTCAAATGCTTTTCAATTTCATGGTCTTATAGCTCAAAATAATCAGTAAATGCATGAAAAATAACAAATGAAGTCGGAAAGGGTTGTAAATTGATGATGTGTCTTTGAATGGTGAATTTTGAACATAGAAAAAGTATGGAGTTCAAATAAGTTCAAAAAAATGAAATCCCTTTGTAACAGAC
>NC_057803.1:700760426-700761444 GCF_018294505.1 Triticum aestivum
TACACGAAGTGCATCCAGTTTTTGCCGTAAGCCTCTGTGCTTTCTTGCACATGCTATGTGGGTGAAATAATGATACCATGCCAACTTGGAACCTTTTCAGAGTTCATTTCAAATGCTTTTCAATTTCATGGTCTTATAGCTCAAAATAATCAGTAAATGCATGAAAAATAACAAATGAAGTCGGAAAGGGTTGTAAATTGATGATGTGGCTTTGAATTGTGAATTTTGAACATAGAAAAACTATGGAGTTCAAATAAGTTCAAAAAAATGAAATCCCTTTGTAATAGACGAGTTTCCGTATGAAACCCTGATACTTCGAAGGAGATTGTCTGTTTTGTACATGAAGTGCATCCAGTTTTTTCCGTAAGCCTCTGTGCTTTCTTGCACATGCTATGTGGGTCAAATGATGATACCATGCCAACTTGGAACCTTTTCAAAGTTCATTTCAAATGCTTTTCAATTTCATGGTCTTATATCTCAAAATAATCAGTAAATGCATGAAAAATAACGAATGAAGTTGGAAAGGGTTGTAAATTGACGATGTGGCTTTGAATGGTGCATTTTGAACATAGAAAAACTATGGAGTTCGAATAAGTTCAAAAAAATGAAATCCCTTTGTAACAGACGAGTTTCCATATGAAACCTTGATACTTCGAAGGAGATTGTCTATTTTGTACACAAAGTGCATCCAGTTTTTGCCATAAGCCTCTGTACTTTCTTGCACATGCTATGTGGGTGAAATGATGATACCATGCCAACTTGGAACCTTTTCAGAGTTCATGTCAAATGCTTTTCAATTTCATGGTGTTATAGCTCAAAATAATCAGTAAATGCTTGAAAAATAACAAATGAAGTCGGAAAGGGTTGTAAATCGATGATGTGGCTTTGAATGGTGCATTTTGAACATAGAAAAATATGGAGTTCGAATAAGTTCAAAAAAATGAAATCCCTTTGTAACAGATGAATTTCCGTATGAAACCCTAATACTTCGAAGGAGATTGTCTGTTTTGTACACGAA
>NC_057803.1:700765541-700766053 GCF_018294505.1 Triticum aestivum
CGATGATGTGGCTTTGAATGGTGCATTTTGAACATAGAAAAACTATGGAGTTCGAATAAGTTCAAAAAAATGAAATCCCTTTGTAACAGATGAATTTACGTATGAAACCCTAATACTTCGAAGGACATTGTCTGTTTTGTACACGAAGTGCATCCAGTTTTTGCCGTAAGCCTCTGTACTTTCTTGCACATGCTATGTGGGTGAAATGATGATACCATGCCAACTTGGAACCTTTTCAGAGTTCATTTCAAATGCTTTTCAATTTCATGGTCTTATAGCTCAAAATAATCAGTAAATGCATGAAAAATAACAAATGAAGTCGGAAAGGGTTGTAAATTGATGATGTGTCTTTGAATGGTGAATTTTGAACATAGAATAAGTATGGAGTTCAAATAAGTTCAAAAAATGAAATCCCTTTGTAACAGACGAGTTTCCGTATGAAACCCTGATACTTCGAAGGAGATTGTCTGTTTTGTACACGAAGTGCATCCAGTTTTTAACGTAAGCCTCTG
>NC_057803.1:700766408-700768328 GCF_018294505.1 Triticum aestivum
TAAATGCATGAAAAATAACAAATGAAGTCGGAAAGGGTTGTAAATTGATGATGTGGCTTTGAATGGTGAATTTTGAACATAGAAAAAGTATGGAGTTCAAATAAGTTCAAAAAAATGAAATCCCTTTGTAACAGACGAGTTTCCATATGAAACCCTAATACTTCGAAGGAGATTGTCTGTATTGTACATGAAGTGCATCCATTTTTTGCCGTAAGCCTCTATGCTTTCTTGCACATGCTATGTGGGTGAAATAATGATACCATGCCAAGTTGGAACATTTTCAGAGTTCATTTCAAATGCTTTTCAATTTCATGGTCTTATAGCTCAAAATAATCAGTAAATGCATGAAAAATAACAAATGAAGTCGGAAAGGGTTGTAAATTGATGATGTGGCTTTGAATGGTGAATTTTGAACATAGAAAAACTATGGAGTTCAAATAAGTTCAAAAAAATGAAATCCCTTTGTAACAGACGAGTTTCCGTATGAAACCCTGATACTTCGAAGGAGATTGTCTGTTTTGTACATGAAGTGCATCTAGTTTTTGCCGTAAGCCTCTGTGCTTTCTTGCACATACTATGTGGGTTAAATGATGATACCATGCCAACTTGGAACCTTTTCAAAGTTCATTTCAAATGCTTTTCAATTTCATGGTCTTATAGCTCAAAATAATCAGTAAATGCATGAAAAATAACAAATGAAGTCGGAAAGGGTTGTAAATTAATGATACGGCTTTGAATGGTGCATTTTGAACATAGAAAAACTATGGAGTTCAAATAAGTTCAAAAATATGAAATCCCTTTGTAACAGACGAGTTTCCGTATGTAACCCTGATACTTCGAAGGAGATTGTCTGTTTTGTACACAAAGTGCATCCAGTTTTTGCTATAAGCCTCTGTACTTTCTTGCACATGCTATGTGGGTGAAATGATTATACCATGACAACTTGGAACCTTTTCAGAGTTCATTTCAAATGCTTTTCAATTTCATGGTCTTATAGCTCAAAATAATCAGTAGATGCATGCAAAATAACAAATGAAGTTGGAAAGGGTCGTAAATTGATGATGTGGCTTTGAATGGTGCATTTTGAACATAGAAAAACTATGGAGTTCAATGAGGTCAAAAAAATAAAATCCCTTTGTAACAGACGAGTTTCCGTATGAAATCCTGATACTTCTTAGGAGATTGTCGGTTTTGTACACGATGTGCATCCAGTTTTTGCCGTAAGCCTCTGTGCTTTCTTGCACGTGCTATGTGGGTCAAATGATGATACCATGCGAACTTGGAACCTTTTCAGAGTTCATTTCAAATGCTTTTCAATTTCATGGTCTTATAGCTCAAAATAATCAGTAAATGCATGAAAAATAACAAATGAAGTCGGAAAGGGTTGTAAATTGATGATACGACTTTGAATGGTGCATTTTGAACATATAACAACTATGGAGTTCAAATAAGTTCAAAAAAATGAAATCCCTTTGTAACAGACGAGTATCCATATGAAACCCGGATACTTCGAAGGAGATTGTCTGTTTTGTACACAAAGTGCATCCAGTTTTTGCCATAAGCCTCTGTACTTTCTTGCACATGCTATGTGGGTGAAATGATGATACCATGCCAACTTGGAACCTTTTCAGAGTTCATGTCAAATGCTTTTCAATTTCATGGTCTTATAGCTCAAAATAATCAGTAAATGCTTGAAAAATAACAAATGAAGTCGGAAAGGGTTGTAAATCGATGATGTGGCTTTGAATGGTGCATTTTGAACATAGAAAAACTATGGAGTTCGAATAAGTTCAAAAAAATGAAATCCCTTTGTAACAGATGAATTTACGTATGAAACCCTAATACTTCGAAGGACATTGTCTGTTTTGTACACGAAGTGCATCCAGTTTTTGCCGTAAGCCTCTGTACTTTCTTGCACAT
>NC_057803.1:700768600-700769360 GCF_018294505.1 Triticum aestivum
AGTAAATGCATGAAAAATAACAAATGAAGTCGGAAAGGGTTGTAAATTGATGATACGACTTTGAATGGTGCATTTTGAACATATAACAACTATGGAGTTCAAATAAGTTCAAAAAAATGAAATCCCTTTGTAACAGACGAGTATCCATATGAAACCCTGATACTTCGAAGGAGATTGTCTGTTTTGTACACAAAGTGCATCCAGTTTTTGCCATAAGCCTCTGTACTTTCTTGCACATGCTATGTGGGTGAAATGATGATACCATGCCAACTTGGAACCTTTTCAGAGTTCATGTCAAATGCTTTTCAATTTCATGGTCTTATAGCTCAAAATAATCAGTAAATGCTTGAAAAATAACAAATGAAGTTGAAAAGGGTTGTAAATTGATGATGTGGCTTTGAATGGTGCATTTTGAACATAGAAAAACTATGGAGTTCGAATAAGTTCAAAAAAATGAAATCCCTTTGTAACAGATGAATTTACGTATGAAACCCTAATACTTCGAAGGAGATTGTCTGTTTTGTACACGAAGTGCATCCAGTTTTTGCCGTAAGCCTCTGTACTTTCTTGCACATGCTATGTGGGTGAAATGATGATACCATGCCAACTTGGAACCTTTTCAGAGTTCATTTCAAATGCTTTTCAATTTCATGGTCTTATAGCTCAAAATAATCAGTAAATGCATGAAAAATAACAAATGAAGTCGGAAAGGGTTGTAAATTGATGATGTGTCTTTGAATGGTGAATTTTGAACATAGAA
>NC_057803.1:700772469-700773980 GCF_018294505.1 Triticum aestivum
CTTATAGCTCAAAATAATCAGTAAATGCTTGAAAAATAACAAATGAAGTCGGAAAGGGTTGTAAATCGATGATGTGGCTTTGAATGGTGCATTTTGAACATAGAAAAACTATGGAGTTCGAATAAGTTCAAAAAAATGAAATCCCTTTGTAACAGATGAATTTACGTATGAAACCCTAATACTTCGAAGGAGATTGTCTGTTTTGTACACGAAGTGCATCCAGTTTTTGCCGTAAGCCTCTGTACTTTCTTGCACATTCTATGTGGGTGAAATGATGATACCATGCCAACTTGGAACCTTTTCAGAGTTCATTTCAAATGCTTCTCAATTTCATGGTCTTATAGCTCAAAATAATCAGTAGTTGCATGCAAAATAACAAATGAAGTTGGAAAGGGTTGTAAATTGATGATGTGGGTTTGAATGGTGCATTTTGAACATAGAAAAAGTATGGAGTTCAAATAAGTTGAAAAAAATGAAATCCCCTTGTAACAGACGAGTTTCCGTATGAAACCCTGATACTTCGAAGGAGATTGTCTGTTTTGTACACGAAATGCATCCAGTTTTTGCCGTAAGCCTCTGTACTTTCTTGCACATGCAATGTGGGTGAAATGATGATACCATGCCAACTTGGAACCTTTTCATAGTTCATTTCAAATGCTTTTCAATTTCATGGTCTTATAGGTCAAAATAATCAGTAAATGCATGAAAAATAACCAATGAAGTCGGAAAGGGTTGTAAATTGATGATGTGTCTTTGAATGGTGAATTTTGAACATAGAAAAAGTATGGAGTTCAAATAAGTTTAAAAAAATGAAATCCCTTTGTAACAGACGAGTTTCCGTATGAAACCCTGATACTTCGAAGGAGATTGTCTGTTTTATACACGAAGTGCATCCAGTTTTTGCCGTAAGCCTCTGTGCTTTCTTGCACATGCTATGTGGGTGAAATAATGATACCATGCGAACTTGGAACCTTTTCAGAGTTCATTTCAAATGCTTTTCAATTTCATGGTCTTATAGCTCAAAATAATAAGTAAATGCATGAAAAATAACAAATGAAGTCGGAAAGGGTTGTAAATTGATGATACGACTTTGAATGGTGCATTTTGAACATATAACAACTATGGAGTTCAAATAAGTTCAAAAAAATGAAATCCCTTTGTAACAGACGAGTATCCATATGAAACCCTGATACTTCGAAGGAGATTGTCTGTTTTGTACACAAAGTGCATCCAGTTTTTGCCATAAGCCTCTGTACTTTCTTGCACATGCTATGTGGGTGAAATGATGATACCATGCCAACTTGGAACCTTTTCAGAGTTCATGTCAAATGCTTTTCAATTTCATGGTCTTATAGCTCAAAATAATCAGTAAATGCTTGAAAAATAACAAATGAAGTCGGAAAGGGTTGTAAATCGATGATGTGGCTTTGAATGGTGCATTTTGAACATAGAAAAACTATGGAGTTCGAATAAGTTCAAAAAAATGAAATCCCTTTGTAACAGATGAATTT
>NC_057803.1:700774307-700775213 GCF_018294505.1 Triticum aestivum
AATGAAGTCGGAAAGGGTTGTAAATTGATGATGTGTCTTTGAATGGTGAATTTTGAACATAGAAAAAGTATGGAGTTCAAATAAGTTTTAAAAAATGAAATCCCTTTGTAACAGACGAGTTTCCGTATGAAACCCTGATACTTCGAAGGAGATTGTCTGTTTTATACACGAAGTGCATCCAGTTTTTGCCGTAAGCCTCTGTGCTTTCTTGCACATGCTATGTGGGTGAAATAATGATACCATGCCAACTTGGAACCTTTTCAGAGTTCATTTCAAATGCTTTTCAATTTCATGGTCTTATAGCTCAAAATAATCAGCAAATGCATGAAAAATAACAAATGAAGTCGGAAAGGGTTGTAAATTGATGATGTGGCTTTGAATGGTGAATTTTGAACATAGAAAAACTATGGAGTTCAAATAAGTTCAAAAAAATGAAATCCCTTTGTAATAGACGAGTTTCCGTATGTAACCCTGATACTTCGAAGGAGATTGTCTGTTTTGTACATGAAGTGCATCCAGTTTTTGCCGTAAGTGTGACGCCCGGATAGTTACGCTACAGTAATCCTCCACTAATGATGCCACGTCACCTCGATTACTGTGGTTAATCTCGCATTAGTTCGAAACCGATTTGAATTCAATTTAAAATCAGGCAAACAACAAAAGTTTTCAAAAATTAAAACTAAAATGTTCGGGTTGTGTCAAATAAATCGTAAGTAATTATGGTGGAGAAACCAAAAGTTGATAAAATGTTTAAAGGCTCTAGAACGATTAAAACAGTAGTAAAACAATTAAACAAATGCCTATTGAATTTGTAGAATGCTAAAACTATTTTATTATGGGTCAATAATTAATCCCACAATAGTTTGTTGATTAGTACAAATTTAGGCACTAGGGGTAAATTTTATA
>NC_057803.1:700775303-700776067 GCF_018294505.1 Triticum aestivum
AATAAAAGAAAAGAAAATATAAAAACAGAAAACAAACTAACAAAGAACAAAAAAAAAGAAATAGAAGAGACACCCCCCCCCCCGCTGGACCATGGCCCAGCAGGCCATCGAGCCAACCAGGCCGGCCCAGCTGGTGCCTACAGCACCCCCTGGGGCGACCGAACCCTAGCGTCACTGTGACGCCCGGGTATTTAAGCTACAGTAATCCCCTCCTAATGTTGCCATGTCATCGCAGTTAATTTGCTAAACCTCACTTTGATCCAAACCCAACAAATTCAAAGTTAAAATAAAGTCAAATTATTATTTCTTCAACCGGTAAAACAAAAATGTTCGGTCGTTTGCGAATATTCACTAGGTAATTAACCTGGAGGATCTAACATTAAATGGATTTTTAAATCTCCCCTGGAAATAATTAAAGTGGTCATACAACACGTTTTATGCCTTTTAGAATGTGAACTTATTTTCAAACAATTCCAAATAACCCACCAAACCTTTCGGACAATGCCCAAAATATCAGTAGGTAATTATGTGAGGAGTTTCAACTTTAACTAAAATCGTTTAGTACCTACACTAAGTACATAACAGTAGCTAAATAAATAAAATAGAAAAAGGGAAAATAGAAACCAAAGAAAGAAAAAAAAAGCAAAGCCCCCCTCCCCATGGGCCTCGGCCCCTCCCATCCAATCGGCCTACTTGGCCCAACCGGCCCCCTCCTTGGCCTATACCTGGTCAACCCCGACCGAAACCCTAACCCACTCGCCCCC
>NC_057803.1:700776607-700784306 GCF_018294505.1 Triticum aestivum
TCCTCCTCCCTCTCTCGGTTGGATCTGGACCGGGGCAAACCCCCCGACCCCGTCGCCCGTCGCCGCGACGACCTCGCCCTTCTCCCTCGTGCGCCCGTTGCCGCCTAGACGCGCCGGCGACCGGAGCTCCCTTGCCGGCCTGCTTCCCCTTCCCCACCGGACTGCTCCTCTCCGCCGCTCGTCTCCGTCGACCTCCCCGACCTCCACCGAGCACGTTGCCCCGTCCCTACTCCGCCCCGTGAGCTTCCCCCTCTCCTCCCCTGTCTTCGACAGCGCGCGCTCGCGCCCACGCCCCTCTGACCAAGCCCGGCCATGGACGGTCCCCGCTCCCCCTTGCTGCTGCACGCCCGCCGCCGCCGAACCTCGTCCTTCTGATGCTCGTGGGTGACCAAGTGGTCACCGGAACGCAACTCCGGCGAGCCGCTGTCGTGGTTCCCCTCCCCGCACGCCCACACGCCCTCCCCTGGATGCATCGTGGGCACGAACCCGCTGGCGCCCTCCGTCGCCTCCGTGCGGGTGCGCGGCGCCCGCACCCGATAACGCCCGTGCGCCCATTCGGGCTGGCGCCCGACGCCCGCGCCGACTCCACCCGCTAGCGCCGCGCCCGCTAGGCCTCTGTGCCACAGACAAACGGGCCCCACCCCCCTTAAAAAAAGGAATTAAAAAAATTAATAAAAATAAACATGATTTAATAAAATTATTAATTAATTAAGCAATTAATTAAGTTAATTAATCCGGTTTAATTAATTTAATTAACTAGTTAAATTTAATTAAACTATAATTAAATTAACCTAAACCCTAATTAACCTAATTAGAGGTTGACAGGTGGGTCCCCCTGGACCCACATGTCAGGTTGACCAGGTCAGCGGTCAACGTTGACTGCTGACGTCAGCATGACATCATGCTGATGTCATAAATCCATATTTCGAATTAATTAAATAATTAATTAAATTCTAGAAATTAATAAAATCTTTAGAAAATCATATCTTTTAATTCATAACTCGGATTAAAATATTTTCAACATGAAAGTTGCTCAGAACGACGAGATGATTCCGGATACGCAGCCCGTTCGTCCACCACACACCCCTAACATATCAAACACGCAACTTTCCCCCTCCGGTTCATCTGTCCGAAAACACGAAACACCGGGAATACTTTCCCGGATGCTTTCCCCCTTCGTCGGTATCACCTACTACCGCGTTAGAACACGTCTAGCTCTGCTTGTTGTCCTGTTATGCACTTGATTGCTATGTATTTACTGTTTCTCCCCCCTCTTCTCTCCGGTAGACCCCATGACGATGCTGATGCCCCTGTGGTCGACTACATCACCGACGACCCCTCTCTCTCTTGCCAGAGCAACCAGGCAAGCCCCCCCCTTGATCACCAGATATCGCCTATTCTCCTCTATACTGCTTGCATTAGAGTAGTGTAGCATGTTACTGCTTTCGTTAATCCTATTCTGATGCATAGCCTGACATTGTCGCTACATCTGTTGATACCTTACCTGCAATCCTAAATGCTTAGTATAGGATGCTAGTTTATCATCATTGGCCCTACATTCTTGTCAGTCTGCCTTGCTATACTATCGGGCCGTGATCACTTGGGAGGTGATCACGGGTATATACTATACATACATACATACTATACAGATGGTGACTAAAGTCGGGTCAGCTCATTGAGTACCCGCAAGTGATTCTGACGAGGGGGCTGAAAGGACAGGTGGCTCCATCCCGGTAGAGGTGGGCCTGGGTTCCCGACGGCCCTCGACTGTTACTTTGTGGCGGAGCGACAGGGCAGGTTGAGACCACCTAGGAGACAGGTGGGCCTGGCCCTGTTCGGCGTTCGCGGATACTTAACACGCTTAACGAGATCTTGGTATTTGATCTGAGTCGGCTACGAGCCTATACGCACTAACCATCTACGTGGGAGTAGTTATGGGTATCCCGACGTCGTGGTATCAGCCGAAGCACTTCAGACGTCAGCGACGGAGCGGCGCGCGCCGAATTGGACTGGAATGCCACTAGGCTAGGTCTGCTTTCGGCCGCCCTCGCAACATGCAGGTGTGCTATGGGCGATGGGCCCAGACCCCTGTGCGCTTAGGTTTAGACCGGCGTGCTGGCCTCTCTGTTGTGCCTAGGTGGGGCTGCGACGTGTTGATCTTCCGCGGCCGGGCATGACCCAGGAAAGTGTGTCCGGCCAAATGAGATCAAGCGTGTTGGGTTATGTGGTGCACCCCTGCAGGGAAGTTAATCTATT
Source organism: Triticum aestivum (assembly GCF_018294505.1). Lineage (NCBI taxonomy): Eukaryota > Viridiplantae > Streptophyta > Magnoliopsida > Poales > Poaceae > Triticum > Triticum aestivum. Next base: position 700,778,864 of record NC_057803.1, read on the forward strand.
CGAATAGCCGTGATCTTCGGTAACAGGACGACTTGGAGTTGTACCTTGACCTTATGACAACTAGAACCGGATACTTAATAAAACACACCCTTCCAAGTTCCACAGACAACCCGGTGATCGCTTTTCTACAGGGCGACGAGGAGAGGATCGCCGGGTAGGATTATGCTACTGCGATGCTACTGGAGATGCTACTTGGAGATGCTACTTGGAGATGCTACTTGGAGGACTTCAATCTACTCTCTTCTACATGCTGCAAGACGGAGGCTGCCAGAAGCGTAGTCTTCGACAGGATTAGCTATCCCCCTTTTATTCTGGCATTCTACAGTTCAGTCCACCGATATGGCCCTTTACACATATCCCCATGCATATGTAGTGTAGCTCCTTGCTTGCGAGTACTTTGGATGAGTACTCACGGTTGCTTTTCTCCCTCTTTTCCCCCTTTCCCTTCTACCTGGTTGTCGCAACCAGATGCTGGAGCCCTGGAGCCAGACGCCACCGTCGACGACGACTACTACCCCGGAGGTGCCTACTACTACGTGCAGCCCGCTGACGACGACCAGGAGTAGTTTAGGAGGATCCCAGGCAGGAGGCCTGCGCCTCTTTCGATCTGTATCCCAGTTTGTGCTAGCCTTCTTAAGGCAAACTTGTTTAACTTATGTCTGTACTCACATATTGTTGCTTCCGCTGACTCGTCTATGATCGAGCACTTGTATTCGAGCCCTCGAGGCCCCTGGCTTGTATTGTGATGCTTGTATGACTTATTTTATTTGTAGAGTTGTGTTGTGATATCTTCCCGTGAGTCCCTGATCTTGATCGTACACATTTGCATGCATGATTAGTGTACGGTCAAATCGGGGGCGTCACAAGTTGGTATCAGAGCCGACTGCCTGTAGGAATCCCCCTTCCAACTCCTTGGCCGAAGTCGAGTCTAGACTTTACAAAACTTTTACTGACATGGCTGTGCGGCCCATGGGCCCACGTCGCCATTGGGTGGTATTAGGATCTTTTACTCCTCGACCTATACTCTGGGGCTCTGACATCTCTTCTATTCGGGTTAAATGAATTTTACTAAATCTAACATTAGGATCTCGTTATCATTTTCACCCGGAGAGCCCCTTATTACTGCTGATCGTCCGAGAACTTGTGTTCATCGCGTTTGCAATTACCATTCCACCGCAAACCCTTATGGATAACTACTTGCAGTTGTTATTCTTACATTCCTCCCCAGTTGGTCTTGTTATTACAAGATACCCTGAAAAACTCGTCGTTGTTTCGATAATCCCTTGAGCTTACTACCTTGCTGTTCTTTGTCACTTGAATACCCCTACGGTTAATTCTCGCACTTATCGAGTATCCGCTCATCCCCCAGTTGTTCATGTGTTACACAAAAGTCTTCGAAATACCACCCAATATTCCGGAAATCCTCAGCAACCTATTGCTCTGGAATTTCTTGTTTGCTTTCATTATGATTAATCCCATAAGTATAGAAATCTTATTGACATTCCTTGTCATTATCATTTTGAGTCTGTTGACTCAATATGTTGCGGATACACGCAATCATCATTGATCCTTATAAATTACCTTTCTGGCTGAGCTTCCATTCTTTTAACTGGAATTGGTTCTCGACCAATCCAATTGTCGTTGATCGTACCCTAAGGCTATTCAACTTATCCATCCCTAATCAGAGCATTGCTTCTGATCCCTTGATTTGGAAATCATAATTCCTTTGCATTTGACAATTGAGTTAGTCAGTTGTTTCTATAATCTGATCTCCTTGCATTCTTCTTCCTCTAGTTGAGTACCGATACTCGTATCAGATCCTTTGTGGACCATCAAGTCCTTTGTTGGATTGTTATCCGAAAGTGTACTTCACATTTGATCACTTTGTGAGTTCTTCCCCTGATACATAATGCCTTTGTTAAGTTGTATCCTCTGCTTGGCCAACCATGCTCTGCTTTCGGGCTTGTGTTATTTACTCTTGGAACTTGTGGTATATGTTTCTAAGAAGCCCCTATGGGTTGAACATATGCCTTCTCTAAACCGTGTGAACCCGAAAGTTTTCACGAGTCATACTCTTCTGGTGCTTCACCAGATAAAATTTCAACACTGCAACTTCCTCGAACGTGAGAAGTGAATGAAAGGTTATGCATTGGAGAAGTGGGAGTCGACCTTGAACTTGTGTTCATGCCCATGGACACGATGTAGATCTTATCATTAAAGCTTCTCTTAAATAAATTATTCCTTTGGTATACGTTCATCTTATATCTAGGATCTGGCCTTTTGCAACCGTGGTTCCGACCATGATTGTTCTTCTTTGATCTCATTTCTCAGACAAGTTAAAACAATTGTCTTCTATGGATCAATACACCAGTCCAACCTTTACTTTGATCTTGTGTCGAGTATTACCCCCCTGGTATCTCGAGATTATCATGGAACTGCATAACTTTTTTATGAGTTCTTCATCAAGTGCTACCTTCCCACTGATTCCAATTTTTCGCGGGCTCTGAGTTATTGAACACTCAAAGACACCGATAACTGAACCGAGTCCGCTCTTCGGTTCAACAACTCTTTAGTAAGCTTCTATAAGTACGAGTTTGTACCCGATCACGCCATTCCTAGCCTGTTTGGCTATATCATTGTCGTGACGATTCTAACTGTGCTACCTGGTCCTTATTCTCGGAGCACCAATTTTCGACGATGAACTAACCTTACATCGATCCTCATCGTCATATCATTTCGCCTTGAACAACAAGCTTGGTTTCGAGTTTGTGTCGTACCCTTGGTTCCAATAACCTTTCACTTCATCATTGTTTGACTTGATGTCATTGTCGGTCGATTACATCTTCGTGAAATCTCTCGACAAAGGTGTCGTGATCATCAACATTCTGAGCTCATCCACGATATCAATTGAATTCATGATGAGAAATACCATCCTTGCCCTCGATGAATTGTATTATCGTCGACCTCTTTATTGCCCTCCCACCAACACAAGCTTGTTCATGTTTGGTGATATACCTTGAGTTCCTTGCTATCCAGCAATTGTTCTTCTTTACCTTGGAGTATTACCATCCTTTATGTCAACAATGTTCTGAGATTTGTTCCACCTCTTGAGAATTCTTGACATAGAAATACTTCTCACCATCACCATTCTTTCTTGGTCCCCGTGTTAATTCCAACAAGTGAACGGTGTTGTTTGGATTCTTTCCTTCTAGCAACCCTTTTTTTTGAAGTTAATGGTCGAAAGTTCATTCTTAGGCTATTGACTATTGAATCACCATTCTGACATTGGTCGTGCAACTCAACCCATATTTCGGGTGCACCTTTCAACCAATGTTTAATTGTGTATGTTTTCCTCGAGCATACATCATTATACCATTTGATCTGATAAATGTCATCTTCTTGTTCACATTATTGTGGAAATCCATCCTTTTTGGAAATGTCAATGGGTTGTCGCTGAGTCAATCAGTCACCTCCTCACCTCTCCTTGATTTAATGATGAACTCTTGTTTCGGAACTCGCTTCCATAGTTCATTTCCTGAAAATCTTACAATGTCAACTCGTCAATTGTGTTGCACCTTTTCTTCTCAGGCATCCTGAGTCTGAGGCATCATGACACCAATTGGATCTGAATCTCGGTCAGATATGATGGTTGGGACAACTTTCCAGGAGTTATGTTGTTTGTCCTTTGATGACCCGGTAACATGATGTCATGCCTAGCACCCCCCCTGGCTGGAGGACCTATCATTATAGATTCCTTTTCAGCAAGGTTATCCATTCATCCATGAGGAAATTGTAAGACTTATTCTACAAGTTATTCCTGATGGATCCTTCATGTTTCCAAAGTCTGATCTTCACCTGAAGACCATGTCAATGCTATCTCGAAGCATGTCAATGGTACTCCGATTTGCAACAGGAACATTTGAAGCACGATGCTAGATTTTATTTATCATTTATCCTAACACCGTTGTATGGGTAATATCAGGAGATTCTCCCCCCCCCCTTAACTAAATGGTTTTCTACTTTATATCCTGTCATGGATTTCTTGCTCTGCTTGTCCTTGGGAAGGATATACCCTTGAAATATGTGTTTAAACATATTTTCCTTTCCATTGTTCTGTTTAATCTGATAATCATATTTTCCTTCCATTGGTTTGCTTAAACCTTTTCTATGATCTATATGATCTAAGCAGCAATTCTACTGCTTATGTAAACTCCTCGGTGTACAATTCTGTCAGCAAGAACCTGTTACTATTGTTGGTGACATTTTGGTAGCCACCGATGGATGAGAACTTTGCCTAATGGTCCGCCTCGTTCAACGAGCAGGGAAATGGTTCTCTTCGTCCCTCGCCCTTGGTATCGATGTTGTTGCCGACATAACTAACAGACTACCCTCTGACCTGCCTTGCTATCATGACCGTGCAAGATGTCAGCCCCCTTCCTACTTTTAACCCACATGGTGGGCCCATAAACCACAGGTCCACTGGATCGGAACCTGACTCTCCGGTACACCCATATCTCTGAATATATTCCTCACGATTGGCTTCATATGAAGATCACCAACCACCTTCCTAGAGATGATCTAATCTGGTATCAAACGCAATACTTATTCTCGTTGCTTTGAACCCCTTTCACGCCCTGTTTCAGGCATCGAACGATTGCCTAACCGTTTGGAACTTTGGTACAATCGTCTATTGCACTCAACAAATTCACTGAAATATAACTCGTGGGGTACCTTGTGTATTTCCCATTGAGTTCACCGTCAGATGCCCAGCTTTGTGCAAATGCATTCTTCCGGAGTTTTTCCCCTTGGTCGCGTTCGTAGGACGATGGAGATCCCGAAGAAAGGATGACGACTTGAAATAGAGAAATGAAGAAATAAATGAAAGGGATCAACCTCTTCGAAAGATCAACCAAAGATGAGAAGATCTGTTAGACTTCGTAACCAGAACTCCCCCCCCCCCTTACACCCCTCTTAAATCTCGGGACGAGATTTCTTGTAGTGGAGGAGAATTGTGACGCCCGGATAGTTACGCTACAGTAATTCTCCACTAATGATGCCACGTCACCTCGATTACTGTGGTTAATCTCGCATTAGTTCGAAACCGATTTGAATTCAATTTAAAATCAGGCAAACAACAAAAGTTTTCAAAAATTAAAACTAAAATGTTCGGGTTGTGTCAAATAAATCGTAAGTAATTATGGTGGAGAAACCAAACTTTGATAAAATGTTTAAAGGCTCTAGAACGATTAAAACAGTAGTAAAACAATTAAACAAATGCCTATTGAATTTATAGAATGCTAAAACTATTTTATTATGGGTCAATAATTAATCCCACAATAGTTTGTTGATTAGTACAAATTTAGGCACTAGGGGTAAATTTTATAAAACTAAAGATAAATGAAACTACAAATAAAAAAAATAAAAGAAAAGAAAATATAAAAAC
>NC_057803.1:700784639-700787563 GCF_018294505.1 Triticum aestivum
CGATCTGGATCGGGAAGGGGAATGAACCCAGCGCCCCTCGCCGCCTCGGCCCCCGCCGCTCAACACCGACGTCGGTGCCGTCCCTCGCGGCAACTGTTCGTCTCCTCATCGCCCGGCCGTCCTCGACCTCCTCCCCGAATGGCCTCAACGACCCCGCCGCCTAGATCGACCGCGCACGCCGTCGCCTGGACCTCGCCGGACGTCCTCACCGGTCTGCCTCCTCCTCCTCGCCGGCCTGCACCTCGTCACCGCGTCGCTGACTTCTCCGTCTCCTCCCCGCGCCCCACTGCCCCGATCCCTGCATCTCGCTGTGAGCCTCCGCCTCCTCCTCTCCTCCTTCAGTCTCGCGCACACACTCATGACCGCGGCATCGTCCGTGCGCTGGCCGCGCCCAGCACCTCGCCCCGCTGAGGCCTCTCCGCCTCGCCCTCTCCCTTGCTCCCCGCGTCCTCGCCTCTGCTGCCGCGCCCTGGCGCCGTCCCGCCGTGGCCTCACCATTGTCGCCTCCGGCGGCCGGCCTCGCCGTGCCCTGCTATCGCCGGCGCCCCCCTGGTGGCCCTGATGGGCGCGTGCCCGCACCCGCGCCCAAAAACGCTATGGCCCCCTGGGGCCTATGACATATGGGCCCCGCCCACAGAACATGTTTAAAAAAAATAGAATTAAAAGAATTTAAAATAATATTAATAAAATTATAATTAATTAATTAGTGAATTAATAAGTTAATTAACCCTGTTTAATTAGTCTAATTAACTAGTTAGTTTAAATAAATAGTAATTAAGTTAGTTAAACCCTAAATCGACTAAAGAGTCAATGACGAATGGGACCCACACGTCAGTTGACCAGTCAACTCTGTTGACTGCTGATGTTAGCATGACATCATGCTGATGTCATTATTTATGTTTTAGAGTTGTGTTGTGATATCTTCCCATGAGTCCCTGATCTTGATCGTACACATTTGCGTGCATGATTAGTGTACGATTAAATCGGGGGCGTCACAGTAAGCCTCTGTGCTTTCTTGCACATGCTATGTGGGTCAAATGATGATACCATGCAAAATTGGAACCTTTTCAAAGTTCATTTCAAATGCTTTTCAATTTCATGGTCTTATATCTCAAAATAATCAGTAAATGCATGAAAAATAACGAATGAAGTTGGAAAGGGTTGTAATATGACGATGTGGCTTCGAATGGTGCATTTTGAACATAGAAAAACTATGGAGTTCGAATAAGTTCAAAAAAATGAAATCCCTTTGTAACAGACGAGTTTCCATATGAAACCTTGGTACTTCGAAGGAGATTGTCTGTTTTGTACACAAAGTGCATCCAGTTTTTGCCATAAGCCTCTGTACTTTCTTGCACATGCTATGTGGGTGAAATGATGATACCATGCCAACTTGGAACCTTTTCAGAGTTCATTTCAAATGCTTTTCAATTTCGTGGTCTTATAGCTCAAAATAATCAGTAAATGCATGAAAAATAACAAATGAAGTCAGAAAGGGTTGTAAATTAATGATACGGCTTTGAATGGTGCATTTTGAACATAGAAAAACTATGGAGTTCAAATAAGTTCGAAAATATGAAATCCCTTTGTAACAGACGAGTTTCCGTATGAAACCCTGATACTTCGAAGGAGAATGTCTGTTTTGTACACGAAGTGCATCCAGTTTTTGCTATAAGCCTCTGTACTTTCTTGCACATGCTATGTGGGTGAAATGACCATACCATGACAACTTGGAACCTTTTCAGAGTTCATTTCAAATGCTTTTCAATTTCATGGTCTTATAGCTCAAAATAATCAGTAGATGCATGCAAAATAACAAATGAAGTTGGAAAGGGTTGTAAATTGATATTGTGGCTTTGAATGGTGAATTTTGAACATAGAAAAAGTATGGAGTTCAAATAAGTTCAAAAAATCAAATCCCTTTGTAACAGACGAGTTTCCGTATGATACCCTAATACTTCGAAGGAGATTGTCTGTATTGTACATGAAGTGCATCCATTTTTTCCTGTAAGCCTCTATGCTTTCTTGCACATGCTATGTGGGTGAAATAATGATACCATGCCAACTTGGAACCTTTTCAGAGTTCATTTCAAATGCTTTTCAATTTCATGGTCTTATAGCTCAAAATAATAAGTAAATGCATGAAAAATAACAAATGAAGTCGGAAAGGGTGGTAAATTGATGATGTGGCTTTGAATGGTGAATTTTGAACATAGAAAAACTATGGAGTTCAAATAAGTTCAAAAAAATGAAATCCCTTTGTAATAGACGAGTTTCCGTATGAAACCCTGATACTTCGAAGGAGATTGTCTGTTTTGTACATGAAGTGCATCTAGTTTTTGCCGTAAGCCTCTGTGCTTTCTTGCACATACTATGTGGGTGAAATGATGATACCATGCCAACTTGGAACCTTTTCAAAGTTCATTTCAAATGCTTTTCAATTTCGTGGTCTTATAGCTCAAAATAATCAGTAACTGCATGAAAAATAACAAATGAAGTCGGAAAGGGTTGTAAATTAATGATACGGCTTTGAATGGTGCATTTTGAACATAGAAAAACTATGGAGTTCAAATAAGTTCGAAAATATGAAATCCCTTTGTAACAGACGAGTTTCCGTATGAAACCCTGATACTTCGAAGGAGAATGTCTGTTTTGTACACGAAGTGCATCCAGTTTTTGCTATAAGCCTCTGTACTTTCTTGCACATGCTATGTGGGTGAAATGACCATACCATGACAACTTGGAACCTTTTCAGAGTTCATTTCAAATGCTTTTCAATTTCATGGTCTTATAGCTCAAAATAATCAGTAGATGCATGCAAAATAACAAATGAAGTTGGAAAGGGTTGTAAATTGATATTGTGGCTTTGAATGGTGAATTTTGAACATAGAAAAAGTATGGAGTTCAAATAAGTTCAAAAAAAT
>NC_057803.1:700788416-700793174 GCF_018294505.1 Triticum aestivum
TACACGAAGTGCATCCAGTTTTTGCTATAAGCCTCTGTACTTTCTTGCACATGCTATGTGGGTGAAATAATGATACCATGACAACTTGGAACCTTTTCAGAGTTCATTTCAAATGCTTTTCAATTTCATGGTCTTATAGCTCAAAATAATCAGTAAATGCATGAAAAATAACAAATGAAGTTGGAAAGGGTTGTAAATTTATGATGTGGCTTTGAATGGTGAATTTTGAACATAGAAAAACTATGGAGTTCAAATAAGTTCAAAAAAATGAAATCCCTTTGTAATAGACGAGTTTCCGTATGAAACCCTGATACTTCGAAGGAGATTGTCTGTTTTGTACATGAAGTGCATCTAGTTTTTGCCGTAAGCCTCTGTGCTTTCTTGCACATACTATGTGGGTGAAATGATGATACCATGCCAACTTGGAACCTTTTCAAAGTTCATTTCAAATGCTTTTCAATTTCGTGGTCTTATAGCTCAAAATAATCAGTAAATGCATGAAAAATAACAAATGAAGTCGGAAAGGGTTGTAAATTAATGATACGGCTTTGAATGGTGCATTTTGAACATAGAAAAACTATGGAGTTCAAATAAGTTCGAAAATATGAAATCCCTTTGTAACAGACGAGTTTCCGTATGAAACCCTGATACTTCGAAGGAGAATGTCTGTTTTGTACACGAAGTGCATCCAGTTTTTGCTATAAGCCTCTGTACTTTCTTGCACATGCTATGTGGGTGAAATGACCATACCATGACAACTTGGAACCTTTTCAGAGTTCATTTCAAATGCTTTTCAATTTCATGGTCTTATAGCTCAAAATAATCAGTAGATGCATGCAAAATAACAAATGAAGTTGGAAAGGGTTGTAAATTGATATTGTGGCTTTGAATGGTGAATTTTGAACATAGAAAAAGTATGGAGTTCAAATAAGTTCAAAAAAATCAAATCCCTTTGTAACAGACGAGTTTCCGTATGAAACCCTAATACTTCGAAGGAGATTGTCTGTATTGTACATGAAGTGCATCCATTTTTTCCTGTAAGCCTCTATGCTTTCTTGCACAAGCTATGTGGGTGAAATAATGATACCATGCCAACTTGGAACCTTTTCAGAGTTCATTTCAAATGCTTTTCAATTTCATGGTCTTATAGCTCAAAATAATAAGTAAATGCATGAAAAATAACAAATGAAGTCGGAAAGGGTTGTAAATTGATGATGTGGCTTTGAATGGTGAATTTTGAACATATAAAAACTATGGAGTTCAAATAAGTTCAAAAAAATGAAATCCCTTTGTAATAGACGAGTTTCCGTATGAAACCCTGATACTTCGAAGGAGATTGTCTGTTTTGTACATGAAGTGCATCTAGTTTTTGCCGTAAGCCTCTGTGCTTTCTTGCACATACTATGTGGGTGAAATGATGATACCATGCCAACTTGGAACCTTTTCAAAGTTCATTTCAAATGCTTTTCAAATTCGTGGTCTTATAGCTCAAAATAATCAGTAAATGCATGAAAAATAACAAATGAAGTCGGAAACGGTTATAAATTAATGATACGGCTTTCAATGGTGCATTTTGAACATAGAAAAACTATGGAGTTCAAATAAGTTCGAAAATATGAAATCCCTTTGTAACAGACGAGTTTCCGTATGAAACCCTGATACTTCGAAGGAGAATGTCTGTTTTGTACACGAAGTGCATCCAGTTTTTGCTATAAGCCTCTGTACTTTCTTGCACATGCTATGTGGGTGAAATGACCATACCATGACAACTTGGAACCTTTTCAGAGTTCATTTCAAATGCTTTTCAATTTCATGGTCTTATAGCTCAAAATAATCAGTAGATGCATGCAAAATAACAAATGAAGTTGGAAAGGGTTGTAAATTGATATTGTGGCTTTGAATGGTGAATTTTGAACACAGAAAAAGTATGGAGTTCAAATAAGTTCAAAAAAATGAAATCCCTTTGTAACAGATGAGTTTCCGTATGAAACCCTAATACTTCGAAGGAGATTGTCTGTATTGTACATGAAGTGCATCCATTTTTTCCCGTAAGCCTCTATGCTTTCTTGCACATGCTATGTGGGTGAAATAATGATACCATGCCAACTTGGAACCTTTTCAGAGTTCATTTCAAATGCTTTTCAATTTCATGGTCTTATAGCTCAAAATAATAAGTAAATGCATGAAAAATAACAAATGAAGTCGGAAAGGGTTGTAAATTGATGATGTGGCTTTGAATGGTGAATTTTGAACATAGAAAAACTATGGAGTTCAAATAAGTTCAAAAAAATGAAATCCCTTTGTAATAGACGAGTTTCCGTATGAAACCCTCATACTTCGAAGGAGATTGTCTGTTTTCTACATTAAGTGCATCTAGTTTTTGCCGTAAGCCTCTGTGCTTTCTTGCACATGCTATGTGGGTGAAATGATGATACCATGCCAACTTGGAACCTTTTCAAAGTTCATTTCAAATGCTTTTCAATTTCATGGTCTTATAGATCAAAATAATCAGTAAATGCATGAAAAATAACAAATGAAGTCGGAAAGGGTTGTAAATTAAGGATACGGCTTTGAATGGCGCATTTTGAACATAGAAAAACTATGGAGTTCAAATAAGTTCAAAAATATGAAATCCCTTTGTAACAGACGAGTTTCCGTATGAAACCCTGATACTTCGAAGGAGATTGTCTGTTTAGTACACGAAGTGCATCCAGTTTTTGCTATAAGCCTCTGTACTTTCTTGCACATGCTATGTGGGTGAAATGACCATACCATGACAACTTGGAACCTTTTCAGAGTTCATTTCAAATGCTTTTCAATTTCATGGTCTTATAGCTCAAAATAATCAGTAAATGCTTGAAAAATAACAAATGAAGTCGGAAAGGGTTGTAAATCGATGATGTGGCTTTGAATGGTGCATTTTGAACATAGAAAAACTATGGAGTTCGAATGAGTTCAAACAAATGAAATCCCTTTGTAACAGATGAATTTCCGTATGAAACCCTAATACTTCGAAGGAGATTGTCTGTTTTGTACACGAAGTGCATCCAGTTTTTGCCGTAAGCCTCTGTACTTTCTTGCACATGCTATGTGGGTGAAATTATGATACCATGCCAACTTGGAACCTTTTCAGAGTTCATTTCAAATGCTTTTCAATTTCATGGTCTTATAGCTCAAAATAATCAGTAAATGCATGAAAAATAACAAATGAAGTCGGAAAGGGTTGTAAATTGATGATGTGTCTTTGAATGGTGAATTTTGAACATAGAAAAAGTATGGAGTTCAAATAAGTTCAAAAAAAATGAAATCCCTTTGTAACAGACGAGTTTCCGTATGAAACCCTGATACTTCGAAGGAGATTGTCTGTTTTGTACACGAAGTGCATCCAGTTTTTGCTATAAGCCTCTGTACTTTCTTGCACATGCTATGTGGGTGAAATGACCATACCATGACAACTTGGAACCTTTTCAGAGTTCATTTCAAATGCTTTTCAATTTCATGGTCTTATAGCTCAAAATAATCAGTAGATGCATGCAAAATAACAAATGAAGTTGGAAAGGGTTGTAAATTTATGATGTGGCTCTGAATGGTGCATTTTGAACATAGAAAAACTATGGAGTTCAAATAAGTTCAAAAAAATGAAATCCCTTTGTAACAGACGAGTTTCCGTATGAAACCCTGATACTTCGATGGAGATTGTCTGTTTTGTACACGAAGTGCATCCAGTTTTTGCCGTAAGCCTCTGTGATTTCTTGCACATGCTATGTGGGTGAAATGATGATACCATGCGAACTTGGAACATTTTGAGAGTTCATTTCAAATGCTTTTCAATTTCATGGTCTTATAGCTCAAAATAATCAGTTAATGCATGAAAAATAACAAATGAAGTCGGAAAGGGTTGTAAATTGATGATACGACTTTGAATGGTGCATTTTGAACATATACAAACTATGGAGTTCAAATAAGTTCAAAAAAATGAAATCCCTTTGTAACAGACGAGTTTCCATATGAAACCCTGATACTTCGAAGGAGATTGTCTGTTTTGTACACAAAGTGCATCCAGTTTTTGCCATAAGCCTCTATACTTTCTTGCACATGCTATGTGGGTGAAATGATGATACCATGCCAACTTGGAACCTTTTCAGAGTTCATGTCAAATGCTTTTCAATTTCATGGTCTTATAGCTCAAAATAATCAGCAAATGCTTGAAAAATAACAAATGACGTCGGAAAGGGTTGTAAATCGATGATGTGGATTTGAATGGTGCATTTTGAACATAGAAAAACTATGGACTTCGAATAAGTTCAAAAAAATGAAATCCCTTTGTAACAGATGAATTTCCGTATGAAACCCTAATACTTAAAAGGAGATTGTCTGTTTTGTACACGAAGTGCATCCAGTTTTTGCCGTAAGCCTATGTACTTTCTTGCACATGCTATGTGGGTGAAATGATGATACCATGCCAACTTGGAACCTTTTCAGAGTTCATTTCAAATGCTTTTCAATTTCATGGTCTTATAGCTCAAAATAATCAGTAAATGCATGAAAAATAACAAATGAAGTCGGAAAGGGTTGTAAATTGATGATGTGGCTTTGAATGGTGCATTTTGAACATAGAAAAACTATGGAGTTCAAATAAGTTCAAAAAAATGAAATCCCTTTGTAACAGACGAGTTTCCGTATGAAACCCTAATACTTCGAAGGAGATTGTCTGTATTGTACATGAAGTGCATCCATTTTTTCCCGTAAGCCTCTATG